>NC_048412.1:25853549-25862909 GCF_013103735.1 Etheostoma cragini | reverse complement strand
TGGGCCTGGCTCCAGACGGGGGCCCCGGGCTTCCTCCGGGCAGGGTCACTCCCTCTCTACCTCGGTCTTTCATGGGGTCCTTGAAACACACTCCTTAAAAAACTGAATGAGGGAGACAGCAGAAGCACTGGCTGTCTAGCACTGGTCTGGTCTTGGTCTTAATCTTGACTCGTTCTCGTTCTCATCGTGCCTTGGTCTTGGTCTTGACTCGGTCTCTCCCCGTCTTGGTCTTGATCTTGACTCGTTCTTGTTCTCATCGTGCCTTGGTCTTGGTCTTGAAAAGCACCCTTGTATGTGTGTAGAACGTCCCGGGAAGAGCAGCATCTAGACGGGTTTTAGCTAGTATTGTGTAAGGGGGAATTTCCACGTGGGGGGTTGGTTGGTCTCTCAACACAGGACTTTCCCCCCCGGAGAGCGGGGTTTGTGTCCCGCGTGTGTCCTCATCCATCCTGTTATATATGTCATGGAACTGTAAGCCCCCCCACGACCTTTTCCTTAACCTAACAGCGTCAAAAGGGACGCCAATAGTTCAACCAATCGCGTTTAGGTAAAGCTTGTTATATGACGCTAAAGAAGACTTTTTTGTGTCAATAACAATGACCAAGGCACCTGACCAAGTGCCCGTATTTAACAAGATTGTAGTGAGAATATGTTTGGATTAAATTGTTTATATTAAATGTTAAAGGGACATGCAGTCATTTGAATCCCCTTTGGTGCGATCTTTTTTTGCAGACTTGATTCATCTGATTGATCAGCCAATAACTTTGTGATAGTTTGTTGCAGTGTATTGCAGCAAGTGTGTTAATGTTACAGGACGTGGCTAGTGTGTAATAATGCCTCCATTCATTGAGGTCCCAGACAAGCCATGACTTCAACCACTTGACAGCCATTTTTATCTTTGATCTCTCAGGCTATACCTCAGTGTTCGCACCTCCTAAGTGAGCAAATGTACGTCGGCGGGGTGTTAACAGACAACGCTTGGAAAAGGGCCGCAGGCATCTGATGATCCACTCACTTCAAAGAGCCTAAATATGTCTGTTGTATCTTTGGCACATATTGCCATATGTCCCATTTTGGCATTCAAGTCTGTGTTAAACAGTACCTGTGTTGTTGAGGGTGTAGCTGCAACTACAGCCCCGGGGGAATCCACTGTTTGTGAGCCTCAAAGCCACACAAGAGGAGCTAAGCCCTGCTGAAGAGAGGCTGTCATCTTCTCTAGGGCTGCACCTGTGGAGACTAGCTTGTCTCTCCATAGCCCGGCCCAGGAAAAGAGAAGGGAGCTTTGGGAGGATTTGGGTGACAATGGTGGCCCACTTTGCACCTTGAATCAGTGAATGCCGTGAATGGGTCAACAGCCTTTAATATCAGCCCCGAGGGGAGGGAACAGAGATGAGGAACAGGATGATACCTCTTCAGAAAACAAACATACACATTATTTCACCAGATTATCACATGGATTTCTTGATCTCAGTTTTAGCCGAGTGGATTTCAAGGATGGATGATAAACAAGCACAACTGCAAGTGTGTTGCAAGAGTGAGCGAATGACTTGAAATCAAATTTAAAGATATCTACTTTCTTTGTTACATGTCTTCACTATTCAGTTGAAAAAAAAACATAATCTTCAATGCCAAATAACTTAATTTTTCACATTTATTTAATCTTTCTATGTGTTATTCACATATTTATAATTTTTTTGACTGCGTATTTCCTTTTTTTCATTTTCTCAAAGGAGGTTAGGTTTTCAAGTTGGGTTAGACCCTTTGATGGTTGGTTTGTCCGGATTGTGAAAAAACTATTGGCCCGATTTTATTGTAAATTAGTTGAAGGTTGAACCCCTCAGGAAGAACCCCTTACATTTTGGAGCATATTTGAATCAAGGGGTAGATTTTGATTTTTAATTCGCGAGAAAGATCATTTGTGCTGCATTCAGATGCTTACAGAAAAACTGGAAAAATAATTTCACAGTCCTATTTTGTAGCCCATTTCATATTTTTGTTCTTCATTGTTACACAATCTGGGATTTTTTTTACTTCAAGATCTTGTCTAAGAAAGTTTGGAACAATTGATCCCTAACACTTAGACTGAATACATTTTATTGTAATTAACTTTCACATAAGAACCATTTGTATTTCTTCATCTTGCTAACTGATCACAGAGGAGCATCACTTTCTGTAGATTCTTTATCATATCAGAGCTTCAAAGTCATGAAAATGAGCAACATAAAGCCAGAAATAGAGAGGGTTGAAACAGGAAGTCGTCATGGGTGAGTGGAGTTTTATTAACAGAGTATTAGTTTTTTTATTGGTTTCCTTAGACATTAAAAACATCAGATGGACAGATATACGTGCCATTAAAGCTGCTTGAATTTCCCCACTGCCTCCATCCACAGGAGAGCGTTTCCCAGTCTGGTTCTGCAGACGTGTTTACACACACTTAAGCCTCACTGTATTTATTACTGACAGAATTCCCAAGTACTTATATAGTCAAAGCACCAGTTAAAGAAATGCACCAACACACAGACATGCACACTTATAAATATCATCAAGCACACAGAGATTTCTTTTCTTAACGTTCACCGCTCCTCAGGTACTTAGCGCATTAGAGAAACAAAACAGATCTACCTCTCAGCACACACTTTAATCCTCAGGCATCCAGCTCTGGGATGGTGTGAGAAAGTCCGACGCTGAGTCCTGCATCACAGCAGGTCTGCGCTGACAGACCACGGTCTCTGCAGAAGCATGGGTCACCGGGTCATGTAAGATATCTTTGGACGAGCCCAAAGCAGACACGAGGGCCATAGCGCTAATCCACCCATACTTCTTCGATACGCTGTCGTCAGGCAAGGGAAAGCACATAGCTGCAGAAAGAAAATGTGGCAGCAGCAGTTCTCAGGGCTAGAAGGTCTTTAATTCAAATGTGACAACATTTTTGCAATTGTACTTTCCTCCCAGTCATCCAGAAAATGTGGAAATATGATGCAATTATACAGTATGTGAAATTTGACACTTTTTTTTTTTTTTAAAGGGCTGCATTGAATCGTCACTAGCTGACATTTTTCTCTTTTGTGGAATATTACCCAGGTCTCAATTTTTCCCTCTTTTAACCCTCATGTTGTCCCCAGGACAAATAAACACGTTTTCCTATATCAATGTTCTTTTTGACCACCCAATTGTAATTACCCAACATAACATGATTGCTTCCACACAACGCTCTTTGGCAAGTATAAATCTCTACTTTTTTGGGGCGTCTTATTACATTTTACAGCAATTGAAGAAAAAAAATTATAGTGTTTTCGAAATAGTATTGAGTAAAAGTTGACATATTCCACTCTGTGATTATCCATCAACATTGATGACTTTAAGTTTAGTCTAAATAATTTCTGCTTTTCTCACTCAAACATTAGGTTTAATTTCCTTTAAATGAGGTTTACTGAACATCAATTCCAAAAATAACTGTAAAACTAATATTAATAAGTTGGTGTTACATAGTGTTGAAAACGTAAAAAAAAAGTAAAAAACATTGATAAAAAAGCCTCAACAATAGTGTTGATTTTCAATTTCGACAGGTAGACAACACAAGCATTACGAATGAGTAAAAAAACTTTTTTCAGTCCTGGAATCATCTTTCAAAATGGACAGTTCTTCTACACTGAGAGGCAGGAAAGGTCACGATGGTGGAGCTGTTAATCCTCACGGTTAACAACACTGTTCAGGGTTTAAACCACAAACTTTGTGTGTCTGTGAGATGTGAATGTGTTGTAAATAGAGTTGTGTCTTTTGACATAGGCACAGGTAGGCTACTGCCTGACTCAAATGTTAGGTTAAAGATGTCATTCTTGCTGCTGTGTGATGGCCGCTGCTACAGTGTTGATCAACTGAGATTAAAAGTCTTATATTGTAGAAGAAAATCTGCAACTTAATCATCACTATTGAAGTTGATGCAGAAAACAGATTGCCTTCAGTGACTTGAGTAATACTACAGGTAAGACTTAGAGTATCCTATATCCTTGACGTTCCACTTCTGGGATTGCTACAGTCATAGGCGCCGATTTATGTTATTATGGGTCCTCAGAAGCAAACGGCCTTTACAGAAACAAAGTAGTTTGCATTTCAGAACCTTAGGAAATGAACAGCGGCCAACATGAACACACACGCACATTTCTCACAAATACAGATAGGATTGGAGATGAGAAGTTGAACCAACACCGATCAACCGCGATCAGCTTCGTGGGACATTTTGAATCAATGAAGGAGGGGACTGACAGCGATATGACCAATCACACTATGACAGACGCTTCACTGAGCACCAACTGCAACCTTTCATTTTAAATGAATGTAGCCTACCGGCAGTCTGGCACGCTTGGATGCTTGAGCTCCGGAGCCCCAACAGTATCGGTGCCCACGGCTCTGGTGCCACAGGAAATTCCGAGGGATGCATGTATTTTTTTTTGTCTCCTTCAGCGTTCTTTCTGTTGGAATTTTTACATTTGGTGGGTCTAAATTTGGCAGGGTGCACTGAGATAGCTAGCTAGACTCTGGAGTTGAATCTCGCATGACTATTTTGCAGTGGTTCTGTGCAAAGTTTCAGCACCCCCCATGACGATTCTGATGGTTTTAAAGTAGCGCTGTCAAAGGATTAAAATATGTAATCGTGATAAATCGCATTAATGTCATAATTAACTCGCAATTAATCGCATTTATTAGCACATTTTTTATCTATTCTAACTGTCCCTTGATTTCTTTTTGTCCCATTATTTTTCTCATTTTAATGCACTTAACATGGAAAAGGGGATTGGATTTTTTTTTTTCAGTTGGATTTTTTATGGAAAACAACATTGGCATATAGCCTACTGTAGTGTTCAATTTCACACACAACATTCTCACTTGGAGCAAATAATCTAAACACAATGTAACACTGTCCATCAATGAAAGGGTGAAAAAAATACTTTGACAAGAGGGGGAGTGGGCATCAGCTGTGTGCTTGGCCATCAAGAGGGGTTTCAGACTGGACGTGCTGCGATGATAGCTCAGTTCACAACGACAAAACCCACAGATCACTTTGGTCTGGTCAGTGGAACATTTGGCAACTTTAAAAAGTAAACTTTCCATTCAGAATCTTAGTGGCGTCCATTTCGACAACTCACGCTCGCCATCCACTCAAACATAACTTTACCACTCTTTGGCCGGCTCGCAAGCCCAAACAAGTGTGTGCAGCGTGCCTGTTGTTTTGTTTCCAGTCTAACTAGATCCGGTTAACGTTACTAGTTGTTGCAACAGCATGTGAAAAAACTACAAAGTTTGCTAGGCCAAAAAGAACGTTAATCTGCAATAAAAATTGACGCTGTTAAAATGGGTTTACTTTAATGCAATTAATAACATGTTTAACTGACAGCACTAGTTTAAAGAAATACCATTAAACCAGAGCACGTTTTCCTCCCATCCCCGAATGCTATGTAGATTAACCAGACCCTCCTTCAGAGCTCTTTGGAGCAGGGTCTGGCAAAGCGTGACGTGGAGTAATGCAAAGGAAAAAGGGACATACAAAATATTGTTCCATCGCTTTCCATAGATTAAAAAAAAAAAAACAGGGTACACAAAAACAGAAGGGCATACAGCAATGAAATAATAACAATCTCAAAATGAAGATGACCTGATCATCATCCTCATCTTTCACTGATTGCAGAGATGTAGCAAGGCCTTATTTCAAATCAGTTAATTATCCAATCAAACGAGTTGTTTGCTAGCTAAATACAAAAATGTGAAAGTACAGTTCCTGACATATGGTCTCCTTCATGTCCACATGTTCCTGAACAAGGACCCAGAGAAACCCAGACACTCTGTTAACCACATAAAGGTGTTTGGTGCAAGAAGTGGATGTGGACAGTTTGAGAAATGGAGGCGTTTACAATCTGCGAGGGAACAAATGGAGGGCTGAACGAGTGCTAGCAAAGTACGCGATCGATCACAGAGCGGGAGACGAGGGACAAAGATGGAGGGAATGTGTGAGTGAAGCGAGGAGGGGAGAGATGGAGGGGGAGAAGGAGTTGGGGGGGGGGGGGGGGCAGATAAAGCTGAGCTCTGAAGGATTAACTTGTCTTGAGTGTGTTTCAGAGCTGGCGTGGTTGAGGGACAGGCACTCTGCTCTGGAGCTCTGGAAGTTCTCAGCAACATCCAGACGCCCTGTCTGCGGTCACACACACACACACACACACACACACACACAAACACACACACACACACACACACACACACACACACACACACTCATACATACAGAAAAATAACATGCATGAACACAAAAGCCCACCAACACCTAAACACAGACATGCACATTCGCAGAGCGTGAACATGGACAAACTGAGACACTTCATATCTCTGTCTTCTTCTATTTTTGACCTGCCAACTCCTGTTTCTTCTCGGTTTCTACTGTATTTAAAGCCTGTCAGTCAGCATATTCAAACTTGTAACCCCATCACAACACTTGTACTAACAGCTTAAAGTAAATCTTGAATCAAAAGTAAAAAAGAATAAAGCCAGCAATCTCTAAGAATGTTTGACAACATGGATGAGGTATAAGGTATGAGATTATTTACACACATTTTATTTGAAACCCAGAACCTAAACTCTGTCCACACAGTCACGTTATGGGGATTCACCTCCAATATTGTGACTTAACATTTTAGGGTTAAGACTATGGGATGAGATAAGGATACCTTTAGATTTAGGTCAAGTTTAAGGTTGGGGTTACGCACATAGTAATCTGGTTTACCGAATTTAAAGAGCTAAGGAAAAACCTGACATCTGGCGCATGATTTGAGGCTTTGTTCCATTCTCACTCCCAACTCTTTAAATAATGACACTTGGTCAGTGTCTTTTAGACACCAACGCAAAATTCAGCGTCTTTAGGGAACACACAGGTCATAGCAGCAGCTCGACCATGGCTGAAAATCATGACCAAAAATCTGCATAGGGAGGTTGGTTGGGGGGATGGATGGGTCAAACAACACCCAAGAGAACAGGGTTCTTGTCCTGTTGTTGTCCATCGTGTCACTTAGACGTGCATGATCTTTTCCCATACCCAACTGTCCCGTTCTTGTGCCGCGTGTCAGTTAAACGTACGTCCCAATCAGGGCCTGAAATTAACACCCGACCACCCGACAAATGCGGGGAAATTTAGCATTTGGCGGGTAACACTGTATGGCTCAGAGAAAGCAAGGTCAAATCCTTTTGTAATCGAGACTAAAAACTTACAGTTAGAAGCCACTAAGGACCACAAGTCATCAAAAAGCCACCTACACGATAAATTGTAAACTATCAAAGGCTGCGCTTCCAAAAGAGACCGCTGCAGTCGAGGCACTGATGTCCATGAAAGCAGCGCAGTTGGAGAGGATGCGACTGCTGTTTTGTTGCGACTGCTGTTTTGTCCATGTGTTTCATGTTTTTCACCTTTTATGAGAAAAAAAAACTGGCTGGTTGTCAAAAGAGTAAGCTTCAGGCCCTAGTTCCGATACGCGACTTCAAAAAGTGATGCCAAGAGTCCCGACCAAGCGCGACTGAACACGACGCCAAAAGGCGAAACCCTAAAGGAGATTTTTTGCATCACTTTTTGACGTGCTGGGAGTAAGAATGGGTTGGTCTTATTAGAAGGTAAGATTAAAAAACCAAATGGTCGTGTGGTTAAGAGGACTTGTTGGTGCTTTGGTAATAGGCTACTGTGTCTGCATGTGGTCATGTCAATAACAGTTATGGTTGGGGATTATGTTGCTGTCTACGGTTAGAAAACTGTTAACCTCTTATTTCAACCCGTCCTTATTGTGTTTAAGATAAAGCACAAAAAGTAAGAGCACCTGAGCAGGAGAGAGAAAGGGTCCTTATCCAGACTTTAATGTACAATAATAAACCTTATTATCAGCTCAACTAACAGCTCAGTCTGCATACAGGACAGTGCTAATCATCCACTCATGACTCATCACTTTTATTTCCTTCGAGTGGTTTGCTCCAGGGCACTTATTTCTGAGTATTGAGGGACTCTTTCCCAGTTTCTGGACCCTCTTGGATGTTTCAGAGACCTTATAATCTACCAGTGACATGAGTTAGCGGGTCTGTTTCACGCCATGACGCTCTCTTCTCTGGCTGCTCCGCTGGTGTCGGCTGAGGAAGGTGACAGGACCCCGGTGTGAAAGCGCTGATAGGAGCTCGCTTTTCCAGAACTTTCCCACACAGAGCGTCTCCAGAGCCACTGACACCGCCAGCACGATGGGTGACAAGCGTGCCTGCTGTCAATCATCCAAGGGCAAAAAAACTACAGTCCCATTAAAGGGGTGAAATGATTGCTCAGGTAATTGATGGTCTATATCCATGACGTTCCACTTCCTGGATTGCTTTGTTGCCGTTGGAAATTCTGCCAGATTTCGATAATTTAGGCCGGAAATCCGTTCGCCTTGGGCTTCCTTTGCGTTGGCATTTTAAACTCCAGCCGATTTATGAAGACTATGGTAACCTTTTCTCCGATCTCTGCAGGGTTGATCCAGACATCTAGCTAGACTATCTGTTTTATCAGAATTTTCTGTTCCACCAAAACAAGTTACCAAGGTTGTTTTGCAGGACGCCGCCCAAGGCAATTGTGATTGTTTTTTCTCCAATCCCCAAATGCTGTGTGGTCTAGCCAGACCCTCCTTTGCAGCGCTGTGGAGGAAGGTCTGGCAAAGCAACACTGGTTAACTGAAAAGTCAGTGACCTAGACCAGACAAGCTGATGTCAGTCTTGATCTCCATTTTTTGTAAAATTCCTCCTACTTTTTAAGCTAAATAAACCGGTACACACACCAAGTCAAACTTTGAAGCAGAGGATCTCTGGACCACGCCGGGGACGGCTCCTGTCAGCTAAGAACAGGAAACAGATGCTACATTTCGCATAGGCTCTATGAATTTGAAGAACAGAAGATTATGTACAAATTTAATCAAAAAAATATATTGGTCTCCACATTCACCAGACTCCAAGCCCCTTTGGGATGTAGTGATATGGGAGATTTGCATCATGAATGTCTGCAGGAGCTTTGTGATGTTTCATGTAATTATTTAGTTTTCCTCCATTTTCAAGCACTTTTTTTTTTAAAAGGTGATGTGTGATTTACTGTAACATTAATTTTGTTATCTTGTGTAAATTTCAATCATCTGCATCACTACAAATTGACAATATCGCCTAGCATCTTAAAAGATAACAGACATAGGCTTGAACATTTACTCAAACTGAGAAACTGTTATACATGTTGTACAGTTCCCGCTTTCTCACCTGTCTTCAATTTGTAAAGTGTCAGCAAAATCTCTCTCTCTTTCAAACACGCACACACACACACACACA
>NC_048412.1:25835967-25853449 GCF_013103735.1 Etheostoma cragini | reverse complement strand
TCTGTGTCTCTGCTGTAAAACCCGGGTGATGGTTAGCATTCATTTTGGAAACAATTATATTCATATATATATACAGTAAACATGTTAGCGTGAAGAGAAAATCTTCTTCATGGAAAACAGATACGAGGCTAAAATGCTTTTTAGTTACTTCTGTTAAAGGTAAAATCCTCATCAACATCCAGGTATTTCCGGCAGCTGTAATCAAGTTTATAATTCGGTTATGGACCTGACTGTTTATCATTGACGGCTCATAGTTCGGTCCTTTAAAACAGCTCAGTTCCTCAGAAGTTCAACATTAGGAATTTTAATTTGTGGGAAATGTACTTTGCCAAAAACAGCAAACAAGAAACATTTACATTTACATCTATACGTTTGCACACACACACACACACACATACACACACACACACACACTATTACTCACTGAAATCTCACCAAAACAGTGTCCAGAGTTTTGAATGTATGTTCTTAAAACAGGATTCATGTTTTTATTTTGTTGGGTATATTTGAAGAAACACAGACAATTTCATGTTCCCACACTAAAATCAACTCTCAACTATTTCTGATGCAGATATTTCAGAAAATATGCAACAAAAAACACTGAGAATCATGTTTTGCAGATTAATAACTTGGTCATTACGTTATGCATTCATTCTTTTGATAGCTTGATCAAAAGACGTCACCATTTTAACAAGTTAATGATAATAAATCAGCAAGCAAACAGTGTTGTGAAGCCCTTTATTAGAGTGAGTGAGTGAGTGAGTGAGTGAGTGAGTGAGTATTCTCTGCAGGCTTTCCTACTCTCCTGGATTTCTTGTCTTTCACTTCACTTCATCTCCAGCAGCATCTTCACTCAGCAGAGCCTCTCCAGTGGCTGTTAGCTCCATTGTGTCTGTGATTTGTCATCCTCTCTTTCCCTTTAGGAGACTTGGCCGGGGGACAGCTGCCTTTGTGCCGTTCTGGTGTTGAGCCCTGGTGAAAAGGCAACAGAGATGAGGCAATGAGCTAAGTGATATTTAGCTCCTTCAAACCAACACGCACACACAAACACACACACTATCACACACACATACTATCAAAGAGACTCACGCAAGCCTACAGACAGATCTACACACACAGATAGACGTGTACATGAAATAAAAACACATAGAATTGTCAATACACTCAGCAGTCGTCAAAGCTGGGTCCGAACCTTTAAACTTCTAAAAAATCCGCACACACACACACACACACACACAGACACACATATTGTCTGTAAGCCTTGAGTTGACGTTGACAGGCTGCTCTTTTGTCCATCATTCACCCGCAGACAAGAGCACAAACAAGAGGGAGAGAGAGGGAAAGATAAAAGCCCTCCCCCTGCCCACCATAATCCAATTACAGCCCTGCAAATTTGATTGGCGCCCCAGGAGTGTGCCTTCAGCTGTCCGTCATTAGCGACTAGAGAACAGGGGGCTTGCTGAGGGTGCTGTTAGGGTGTGTGTGTGTGTGTGTGTGTGTGTGTGTGTGTGTGTGTGTGTGTGTGTGTGTGTGTGAGTAAGAGAGAGAGTGAGCAGGACTCACTTTATCTCTGTTGGCTCAAAGATGGCTCCTCTGTCTTCATGTGCCAATGTCTGATGTACACTTCCCATTTAGCGGCTATTGGAACAAAATGAACCACACTGAAAAATGTCTATTATGAAACATTTGTCAGATTATCAAATGTGTCGTGGATTCCTGCGGGAGGCCTCACATTCAGATGAGATGCACGATCACAGGAGGAGTAAATAAAGATAAAATAAAAGATTTACAACACTTCCTGTTGTTTGTCTGATTAATGTTGGACATCCTGTTGATCTGCTCAGCTCAGCATCACAGACGTTTAAGAGGAGAATAAGAGCGTAAATGGAAAAGGTCTGGATACTGATTGGCTGAGTGGATAAAGTGATGGAGAGTCTGTTTCACATCCAAGGCCAAAGACAACATCTGGCAAATATACTGCAGTTATATAGCACTTTTCTCCAAAGTGCTTCACACACACTGACACACACAGGAGAAAACAAAGTCACACCACGTGTGATTGGGTGCAGCAGAACAGTTAAAACCCACGACCTGAAATTTAAAAAAATGTTTTTAAATATTTAAGAAAAATTAAATAGAGAAAACTTAAAGTGTTTGACAAAATAATATTTCAAGTGTTCTGGGACAATAAATGTTAAGGACAAATGGTTACTTTTAGTGTCTGTAATACCCTTTTAAAAATATGTAAACTAGCTAAACAGATGAAATACTGGGACATCAGATCCTGGTCTTGAGATCCTGGTCTGACACTGATGCTATGTGCTATTAGGTTAGTAACCATCATAGACTGCATATATATTGAAATTAACGGGCTATGGCAACCACGTTATATAGTAGGGGAGGGGTTATGTTGAGGACGATTCTAGTGCTTCCTTGAACCAAAATGTCTTGCTGCACCAAAAAAACACAGAAATAGTGAAGGGGATAATTCAGTTCTACACAGTTTTAAGTTTTTTCAACAATTTTTTTTAACATGTATTATGTGAAAATAATAAATAACTTTTCAATTTTGCTTTACTTAAACTTTAACAGCCTGTAATGATGAGATCCTGTTTTGAGTTTTTGGAGTTTTTTAGTCTGAAAGCACCTCTAGGAAAACAAAGTCAACAACAAAGATTTTCTAAAAATGAACAGTAGGCTAAATATGTTTGTCTTATATTGATGGTTAACGTTTTATGTAAAACATACACCATGAAGGCTTGTGCCACTTCATCCTGTTTGATATATTAATGAGACTCCTGCAAGGAAACAAGGTGTTAATGAAAAGGATGGACAGTTAGCATAAAGAAGGAGTCAAACTTAAAGTAAAAACACCTGAAATATGTCTGTAGTTTTGTAAAGCTGTACACATGTACAGATATATTAAAGCATGTCAGGCTACTGCAAAGTCAGGAAGCATACCTGCTAAATATAGCAGGTGTTCAGGACAACAGCTTTATCTGATGGCTGATGTTATTTGCCCTAATGGACTCCATTCGTGAAGCTGTTAGCAGTGGTTAAAGTGATGGCCGACACTGGTTGCACAAAAGAAGAATTTGGGTTTAGAGACAGCTTTGATGGCCGTGCGTGAGCAGCATGTGTGTGTTTCTCCGTGGAGGCCAGTGAGACGCCAGACATATCAGCGCGGAGCCTTGTATCTGCCGAAGGAAGATCAGTGAGGAAGTCACAGACATGGCCCCGGGTCTTATCTCTTATTGGTTGGCTCCTCGAAAGCTTATCTTTTATTGGCTGGCTTCTCCGTCACGCTTATCTTTATTGGCTGACTCCTCCTGAGGACAGCCTGTAAGCCATGCAGAAGAGGGGCGGGGGGGCACTGCCAGGATGACTGGGACCGACACAGATAGCTTTATCAACAGTGTGGGAAAAACACACAACCCTGTTTCCACATTCAGAGCACAGAGACAGACAGAGTCCCTACTTTTCCTCCTCCTCTTCTCACTTCCTCTTCTTCTTCTTCTTCCCTTCTACTTCTCTCTCGATCAGTTGCCCATTGTCTTGACCTCACGACCCATTTTACACCTCATGTTACTCTTTGAGCTGATGCTTAGGTCAGAATGGAATAGAATAGAATACACTTTATTGTCCTTAAAGGGGGAATTTGTCTTGGGCATAGTACTTCAATCTGTTTGTGCACAATGTACGTAACACAAGAAACCATTCTAAAATCTATATGAAATCAACAGAAAATCTACAAGAGATCAACATAAGACATCTAAGGACATGAAGGAAGGACACAGACAATACTACCTCCTAAAAGGTGTCTGGAAGAATTGATAATTCATTGGGGAGTTTAGGCTACATTTACACTATTACGTTATCATTTTAATCATGTTATCGAGACAAAAACGAGCTCCAGTAGTAGAACTAATCTCCGTCCATATTAACACGTCTGCCAACGCATGTCACATGACCATTCACATACACTGGGTGTGCTCGTGGCGGTGTAAACAGGAAGCAGATTGTCTGACGTTGCTCCGCGGTTGAAAATCATGGATGCATAAATTAAAAAAACTTTGGAGAAATACTTTGGAGAAAGAACAACAATGGCCAAACGTAAGACCAGGGATTTATTTCCTGTTACTGAAAGGTGTGTAAGGTGTGTAAGCCCACCTGACCGATAACACTGACTGACATCATTGTTTCCCCCACAATGGGGGCAGCAGTACTTTCAAATGTCTCTGTTTCTGGGGCCCAGAAATGTTGAGGTATTGTGGTTCTGAGGAGAAACCGTTGCAAAAGATTTTGGTTTGAAACCAAAATGTGTAGATGTAGCCCACACAATCACAGTGTTCTCTAAAAACGCACACAAAATATTTAATGCTGAAGCTAAGAATTTAGCTTGACTGAGGTTTAATGGCGCTAATATTTATTTTGGTATGAAAGTCTTTAATACACAAAAAAACAGGTGCACCCAAGCACTCACACAATATCCCTGGGTTCTCTTATAGAGCGAGGAGATTTTGGTAATGAACGCCAGGATCTCATGTCCCAGTATTCAATCTTTCTTAAATATTTATTTTATTTTCAAAAGGGTATCAGAAGTAATTTATATTTTAAAAAACCTTTTAGTCTGCCTCTTTTACTACTATAACTTTTAAATGTTTGTGTGTGTGTGTGTGTGTGTGTGTGTGTGTGTGTGTGTGTGTGGGAAATGACAGAATAAGACGCTGCTGTTCTCAACACTTTTTTTCCTGGAGCCTGGCCTATCAGCGAGATAACCAGCAGATCTCCTTCAGCAGGTCTGTTACAGGAAGTGGTGTTCACAGGCGTTACACAGTTGTATCATCCGGAGGAAAGCTGATAGCTGACTGCTTCAGACCAGCTCAGTGTTAACAGTAATTAGCATTTTAAGAGCTTTACGTTCCAACAGATAAGTCGGAAACAAAGACATCTTCTTTGCTTAAATTTAGCAAAATAACTGTGGATATTTGATCCCTTGTTTTCGTACAAAATCTTTGGAATAGTTGCTTGAAGTGCTTTATACAGATATATTCAGTATATACATCAGATTGTATCTGACCTGAGACTAGAATAGATTGTAATAAAAAAAGAAAATAGAAGAAATCCTCATAACACTTGATTTGTGCAAAATAGAGTAGAATACAAGTTTTTTTATTTGATTTACAGTTTGGGAATTTACACACTAAATCATCAGTAACAAATACGTCCAACTGCATCATTAAATATCATTTTTCTTGATAAAAGTCAATAAGGCACAGTAGTTAAAAATATAAGATGAGAACCACGACTCCCAAGGTGCCTTTTGGTAATAGATATCCGATCACCGAGCTTAACATTCTGTTGTGTACGGCGCTGATGGAAGCTAAAGACTACTTTATTTAGCAAACTGGAAACATAATCTGCATCTTAAAAAGCTTATTTATTAAGCTTCAGATTTAGACCACTCTTAGATGAATTCAGTAACCATGTCAACAGGTTTTACTCACAGCTGCAACAACAAAGTAATTTAAATAAGCTGCTGTAATGGTGACAAAGGCTCATGGGCATTGTAGTATTTCGAGCCGTCCTCAAAGCCAAGCTGATGGGAAAAACATGATCAACATTGAAATGAACATTTAATTAATTCATCCTTGTGGCTTTGACGTACATCTATTACTTTAGAACATTGATTCCCAACTGGGGGTACCCGCTGCTGTTGCCAGGGGTTACTTGGAAAGATTGTAAAGCAGTTTAACTAATTAAAAAACAATAGGAGACATGATTTGATTTAAAGAATCACACATAGGGGGCGGCTTCTGGCTCACTGCGCTCGCCCCATGTTGGCTGAGTCCTGCAGCAGCCCGGGGTTTGAATCCAGCCTGTGGCCCTTTGCTGCGTGTCACCCCCCATCTCTCTCCCTCTCCCTTTCACACGTCTATCTCTATCCTCTGTCTACCAAAGGGAGAAAAAAATAAATAAATAAAGAATCACACATTTTGACATTAAGTCATACGTAACAACTGAACACCTTGTGTTGCATTTTTGTAAGAGTGTGTGAAGTCTAGTTAGCAAGCGAGCACATAAGTTAAGGTAAAAGTAAATATAAAAGAAGAAATAACTAGCTCAAAGTAACAAATAAACAGTTTAAATGAATGGCAAAGCAGTGGAGGAACCGTTCAAACATTCAGCTTCACTAGTAGAAGTAGGCTTGACTGATTGCTGACCAACCCACCCTTAAAATTGGTAGTACAATTGTATAAAAATGATAAATAACATCCACTGGCATGCAGGGAAGTGTGATTTGCATTGGGAATGGGGGTACATGAGTTTATCTGACAGGCTGTGGGGGGACCTCAGACCAAAAGGTTTGGGAACCAGTGCTGGATTAACACTGTATCCTCTCGGTCTGCCTGTCCTGTCAGCTCTCAGTAAGGAGCTGATATCCCCGACTCATGGTCTGTGGACACCCTTATCAGCCCCCCCCTTCCCCTCTCCCCCACACCGCCTGTCCCACCACGGCTCCACCACCAACCACATCCCCCCAAAAAACACTGATGTCCTCCATGTCTCAATCCTGATAAGTGTGTCTGTGTTTGTGTGTGTGTTTGCTGTGTGTATTTGCATCATTGTGTCCCGCTGTGGTCCGCCGTCTGTCTCCATGCCTCGAATGACATCACTGGACCAAAAGGGGAAGTGTGTCTGGAGTTGGTGGTTAGTCTCCGGGTTGCCGTGACAACAGCATCATCATCCATCCATCCCATGGGAAGGAAGGAGAACTGGAGGCTTATCACTCTGAAAAGCTTTTAAAATAGGAGGGGCGGTGGGGGTGTGTGGGGGGGCTGAGGCTGTAGGAAGCAGAGCCTGATGGGTAAATAAGTTAACCAGGATCCATCTCCGCCATTTAAGACCAGTTCCCGTATTCCCTGATTATTTACCGAAAACTGTGTGAGTGAGCTTTTGTGTGTCTTTGTGAGGTCCAGTTTAACTTGTTTCAACAAAGATTGAAACACTTCGGGGTCGTGGCTAAAGGTGAACTTCCACTCAGGTGCTCCCAGGCATTAGTTGACTGGACCTCTAACAAAAACTATCCCACTAAAGTCAGAATAGATCAAAAATGCTACATGTGTTTCCAAAGGCAGCGTACAGCTCTGAGGTTCTGACAAACAGTAATGAAGATTTTCTGCTGGAGCACCAAGCCATGCAGCGGAGAGGCTCAGTCTGGAGGGAGTTGGGTTGGGAATCAGTAAGGTCGCTGGGTCAAGTCCCCATGTGGACCAAAGTAGGGTCCCCACATGGACCAAAGTAGGGTCCCCATATGGACCAAAGTAGGGTCCCCACATGGACCAAAGTAGGGTCCCCATATGGACCAAAGTAGGGTCCCCACATGGACCAAAGTAGGGTCCCCACATGGACCAAAGTAGGGTCCCCATATGGACCAAAGTAGGTTCCCCATATGGACCAAAGTAGGTTCCCCATATGGACCAAACTAGGGTCCCCTTATGGACCAAAGTAGGGTCCCCACATGGACCAAAGTAGGGTCCCCATATGGACCAAAGTAGGGTCCCCATATGGACCAAAGTAGGTTCCCCATATGGACCAAACTAGGGTCCCCTTATGGACCAAAGTATGGTCCACTTAACATGTGTGGGGCTGCGACTCATACAGTGTCCCATACTAGCTGCCTAAAATCTGCTTTTTCATCTGCTTTCACATGTTTAACTGTTTTTAACTGCTCTTTAATGTTTAATTTCTTGTACTGCACTGTAATTGATACTATTTTAATATTTTTATGTATGTGGATTTGACCTGGCGAAATGAACTTGCGTAGTAGTGTTGTGAAAAGCAGCATCCCTCCTTCTCTGCTGCTTTTATCATTTCACCATGCATTAAGAACATACTGTTACAAACATTACAATCCATGTCCCACCCATGTCTCTCAACCCGGCTGGACAATGGAGGGCCTCGCGGTTTCCCTTGTCCATGTTGCATGTTAGGTGTCATGCCAATCCAAGACAGTCTAGTCTAGATAGTTCTGAGAAAAGGTTTACTTAGATAGTGAAAGAAAGTGAAACACCTGTGTGAGTGGACCATGGCTGTTGCTGCACAAAGAACACAATACTTAACTAACACTACAATCACATTTTGAGGTTTTCTGACTTTTTTGGGGGATATTCTGTTAGTTTTCACTTCTCTCTGCGTCGCCTTGTGTCTCTCATCCAGCCTGCTAATGAAATCAGGACTGACAGCGCGCCATGACAATCTCCTCTCATTGGCTGATAAACAGGAAGTTATTTTCTCATGGAGTTTTCATAGAAAACCTTGATAAAGTATAAAACTCTGAGTGTGGTTCAGTAGGCAAATGGGGAGGGGGGTCAAGGAATACAGTACAAAAATACAGCTTGAATATGCGAACACACACACACACACACACACACACACACACACACACACACACACACAGTCTGTAAAAAATACACACCATCCAGACGTCCCTCCTTATCTCTCAGCTCCTTGGCTTCATCTTGACACACTAACCATGTACAAATATGGAGAGAGCAAAGCACTGTCAACACCATCCCAGTACGGACCAGAGCACTGCCAGTCTCCAGCTAACACACACACACACACACACACACACACACACACACACACACACAGACACACACACACACACACACAGGTGCAGAGAGCAACAGAGATTCCTTATTACCCACCAACTGATTTTTGAATTAACCAGTGGTGGAAAGTAAGAAAGTACATTTACTCTGCATGTACTAAAGTAAATGTTTGAGGTACTCAT
Organism: Etheostoma cragini; assembly: GCF_013103735.1. Lineage (NCBI taxonomy): Eukaryota > Metazoa > Chordata > Actinopteri > Perciformes > Percidae > Etheostoma > Etheostoma cragini. Next base: position 25,844,649 of record NC_048412.1, on the reverse strand, counting down.
ACTTGGTGTAAGTTACTTCACTCCTCTACATTTCAGAGCCATTTAATGTCATCACTACATTTGTTTGTCAGCTTTGGTTACTTCTCGGATTCAGATCATTATTATGAAATATAATCAACTAATGAATCCTTATGTATTATCATGTATTCAGCGATACAAAGTAGTTCAAAATGGCCTTTACAAACATTAAAGTGGTGCTTACACATGAAGGCATCAAAACCAATTAACCTGTATAGTTTTATTCTGAAAGTACTTTTTGGTACTTTTATGTTGATGTTAATGCTTTTTTGCTTTTGAGTGAAGTACTTTAACTTTAACAGAATATTTCTACCATGAGTTATTTCTACTTTTACTTTATCTTTTACCTAAGTAAACGTTCTGAATACCACTGACAAAATATGAATACTAGCACAGAAGCCCTTCCTGCGTGAAACAGACTCATTTGGGTTGACTCATACGCAAAGCTTTCTCCTTCATGCTCAGATACTTTCACTCTCACAGTCATAAACACACACACACACACACACACACACACACACACACACACACACAGTGATCCAGACCTTCCCCCCCTGGGAAAGGGGTGAGAGGACAGCCGTCACTGTTAGCGTTACATACCACTCAGAGCGCGCTCAGATAAGACAAGCAGAGGAGCCGAGTCCTTCAAAAGACCAAGACCAGATGACTGCCCGATGAGACAGTTCAAAGTATAAAATATATCGCACTACATAGAATCCTGCCAATCCTGCCAGTTACGCCTGCTTGTGTGTTATATAATATTACACACATATAGTCCCCCAAAAACAATGCAGCCACAAAAATCTTTTGGGGTCTGGTGTTGTAGCCATTGTAATGTGTTTTTACAGCACGTCTCTCCAGCTAATATCTGTGAATTGTGATTTTACAAAAATACACCCAACTTCGTTATGCTGACTAGTGTAATTTGTTAATCTATCTGGAGGCAGAATGTACCATGTACCAAGTCAATCAGACATATTGACCTTCATCACTATGCTTTATAACAGATTAATCTCTCTGCCCATTCTCTTTCCAAGTCCTGTCAAATGGACAACAATGACCGGTGGTGCACTGATATAGGATGGGAGACGTGTTGCATTCACTTGTTTACTGATGTGTGAGACGTTGTATAACTGTGGCTCACTAATGGGCTTTAGAGGAACTACCATTAGGATCTGGCAGATAGTTTATCTATGAGCTGAATACACTGACCTGACACATTTGGTACTATAAGTATATTTTAAAGTTAATACCTTTTTACTTTTAAGTAAGATTTTAAAAGCAGGACTTTTGCCTCTAATTTTACACTGTAGCATTTAGGTAAAATATCTGAATATTTCTTCCACTACTGCCAGGTATAATAAACAATTGTTAGCTATAGTAAGCAAACGCTTCAACCTACACCCTTTTTTTTACCATTTATGTTATGAATGTGAGGATAAACTAACTAAAGAAATAAAACCATGTTTCTCATTGAACATCATTGTCAATATTAAAAGGTGAACTCAGACTGAACAATGAGGTACTAACACAATCAGCCTGGACATCGGACTTTTAAATCAGTCGCCGTGGTGCTCCAGCGGGATCTCTGAGCTTTTATCTGAGTACAGATAACTGTTGGGGGGGGGGGGGGGGGGGGGGGGGGGGGGGGGGGGGGGGGGGGGGGGGGGGGGGGGGGGGGGGGGGTCAGCGGATCACAGTGTGAGGTTCAGGGACAGGCTGTCTGTCTGTGAGCTAATCCTCGAGCACACACACACCCACACATACAAACACATATACACCTTTAGACTTGACCCCAGCCTCCCATAGACTGGACCTGGAAGCCCAGCAGGTGTCCTTGGTGTCTGTGTGTATGTTTGTCAATTCATTGAGCTTTCAGATGTTATATTTCACTGTGTGTGTACACGATGATGTCCATCATGCGTCGTCACGCGAATGCTGAATGGCTACAGACAGGGAGGCAGGGTGGGGGTCAGAGGTCGCAGAGAAACAGAAGTCCCCGGCCACATCCATCTATCATCACTCCATCATTTTACAACTTCTTTTCCAAAGAAGTGAAGAGGAATTGTCAGTAAAGTCGTGACAGGGCTATCAACACTTTATCTCTGGAAAAGTTGGCCTCGATTTTACACAAACTGAACTGAAAACAGTTCTCAGTTTGTTGATTGTTGTGCAAAAATCACCCTTTGTTTTAAAGATTTCTTTTCATATTTATGATGCTGTGTTTTTAATTTATTGTGTAGTATGACACAGTGGAATAGGATGTATCAATCTATTCATTTTTGGTTTTGGTCATTTCTTTGGAATTTTTGGCAGTAAGTGAAAATATAAAATACAACCCAGAAACACAATGTTAAAAAAACAGTGTTCATTTCAGAAAGCATGTGAAGTCATTTAAAAGCATGATTTACCAATTTGAGGGATTGATTTATCAAATACAGTATCTCCCTTCTTACAGCTCTGAATCTTTAGAAATGGAGCATGAGAAATCAATTGTGCATGTTTTAAAACCTGATAAAACATGATTCTTATGTACAGGATTGATTTTCATTCCTCGGCTCTGAGAGACGTTGAATGTCTCGGCTGACAAAATGGACACAATTTTTATTTGTGTTGAGAGTTGGGGTGCAGGGACGTGTGACAGTGTGTATGCTTCATGTGACAGACTGGGTTACAGTGTGTGTGTCCAGATGGGCAACCATTCGGAGGTGATACTGTGTATGTTCAGTCTACTATAGATTTTAGCAGCAGGGTGTTGCTCAGTCCAGAGCAGTTAGTGTGTTTCTCTGGAGGATTGGAGACAAAGTGTGTGTACATGCATGTAGAGTACAGTGTGTTCAGACTGTGCACATGCAAGTCCCACTGGACTGTGAGGACATATACTTTTTTTAGATCTTTTCATGAACCTGTAGTTAGACACCTCCACTCTTTTCAATGTTGGACCCAGTCTAGAAAGGTTTGGAAAACCAACCCAAATCCCAGAGCCCAGTCAGACCCCACACAAATAAACAGGAGGAGAATACAACAGGACCGTTCACCAATCACACATAATCACACTCTGATGGTGCAGCTTTGGGAGCCATTAGGGGTGCAGTGTCTTGCAGACTGCAGGGGATCAAACCCTGACCTTCCGACTGCTCTACCACTATAGTCTATATCCACGACGTTCCACTTCCGGGATTGCTCAGGTGTTGCCGGAAATTCAGCCAGATGTACTTCTTTTCGGCCCGATGCCTGTCGCCTTCCGCTTTCATTGTGTTATGTTTTTACCTCCGGTGGATTGGCACCATGGCTCTGGTGACTTGTTATTGGTTCAAATCAATGCCAATAAACGAGAGAACATTTTTCTCCTATCCCGGAAGGCTGTGTGGACTGGCCAGAACTTCCTTTCCAGTGCAGTGGACCCAGGCATCAATTTCGGTGGGGACCGTGGGGACCGTGGGGACCGTGGGGACCGTGGGGACCGTGGGTACGGTGGGTATCACATTTTGTCATGAGTTGTTTTGTAACCACCAATTTTTTTGAAAACCTCAAGATCAATTTAGATTAAAACAAGACACATAATTCTTGAGCGACAGATGCCAACAAATCCACAAAACTCTCTATCCCCACAGGACAGGCACAGACACATGCTCAGATTTAGACAGTTTAATGGCTACCCTATGTGAGTCGAGTTTACGGCATAATTCCAACGTATCCAGATCTGGCTGCAAGCAAAGTGGACATACTGTGTCATACTGAAATCTGTGAAATCCTTAAAACAATAAACGTTTCTCCCCCCTCTTGATTTTTGCCTCAATGCAAGTGGCATCCTCAATGATCCTCAGTAGCTCAACGCTCTATTAAAAATAAAGTACAAATCAACAAATCAATAAATTTATCTTGTACATTTCTATGGCTACACAAAGTGGAGAAAGAAAGATTTCCACTCCCATAACCCCTTGTGCATGTTAACTCCACAAGACTCCAGAAACTGCAGGAAAACATACTGAACCTCATTTAAAGTTAAAAGTCTGAAACGTGTAGATGTTGCCGCTTCATTGTTGCAAAGTGATGCGCAAAGTGACGCATGCGCAAATCACATCTGCACTCGACTAACATCGGGTAGTGACACCAGCTTTAGCAGCCTTCGGGGCCCAGTTGAACCAGATCAAGCTGACGACCCTCAGCCATTTACCTGCTGAGGTTTTCCAGGACAGCCAGTTTTTTGTGCCACACTCCATTTTATTCAACCCTTTCAATTGAAAGTTGTAATTATTTGTGTTTTTATAAATTGTCTTTGTTGTTTTTATAAATTGTCTCAATACCTTTTCGTGTCCTATGTACAGCACTTGAATTGCTTTGTTGTTGAAAGAAGCCACCGCTGAGTAGCTGCCACTGCTGCTCATCAATAAGATGATGTTTTCTCATTTCTACAGCCTTAAAAGAGGAGCGAACTCGTCATCGTCAGACAGAAACATCACCCTTTGATAAAGAGCTTTAGTTTGCAGGCCTGTGACAGTGTGTGGGATTTTACTTTTTTGGAGGTCTAGGGTAGAACCTCAAGGTGGAAGCTGAACATCAGCTCCCTCGTCAAAAAGCCCAGGAGAGGATGTACTTCCTGCGGTAGCTGAAGCAGTTCAACCTGTCAAAGACTAAGATGGTGCACTTCTACAATGGCATCGTTAAGTCACCTTGTGGTTACCTTGTGGTTACGTATTTATTTTTCGGTATTCATTGTTTAGTTCATATTAATGTTTGTGTTATTATTTCAGGTTCACATTGTTTGTCATTGCATTTAAGTGTGTTCTTTGTGGGTCTCTTGGGTCTGCAGCAGTTCTTAGCAGCTGCCTGGTGTTTATGTGACACCTTTTCGGGGGTGCTAATGCTGGAGAACCGTTTAACAGCCAAACAGACTGCAGAGCCCTCGGCTGCTCCCCGCGAGCCAGGAAACAGTAATGGATGGTTGTATGGTAACTAAAGGGGGGGGGAGATGTTGTTATGAGGGGATGTTCCTTATCCCGATCCCATGGCGGCTCCCCTGCTGTGCTGGATGAAAGCTCCCCGACCAGCCGTCGTCGCGGTAACTAATTTGCTGAGATTTTCTGCTCGACTGAAGGCACGAGGAAGAAGCCCCCCCTCCCTCTCTCCCTCCGGCCCTCCTCCACCTCATCTCTCCCTCAGCACTCACAATCTCTCCATTTCTGCTCCCCTGACTCCTCAGCCAAAAACACCTTCCACTTCAGAAATCTTAATTGAAATGATCATAAAAATGCCTTAACAGCATTACCTTTAGAAGATTTTGAGGATAAACATCTGTTCTGCATACATCAGATCTAGCACAGTAACACAAATTCATGAAAATGTCCTCTTTCGGGGCCAACATCATATCCAATCAATTAGAGATATGAGTTGCCATTCGAGAAAACGTTCACATCAGCCTCCTAGAGGAAGTTAGATTTTATAAAGTAATGGTGTCACATTAAATTCCCTTTGTGTCATTAATTTTGTGCTTAATTTGTACATTTCTTGTTATTTCTCATATCTAGATTTTTCTCAACTGCAAGTGCCTTTGTATGTGCCTATATTAATGTCAACATGATCATTTATTCATGAAAAAACTCATAAATTGGACTGTGACTATAACTTTCATTCTCCCATAATTGATGATCATTACATACATACATAGTCCTTGAAATGTTGTGATTACATCGCTAAGGAGCCCAACAACGCTCCTATGATGTAATCCCAACATACCACTGCCTGTCGTGAGCTAGTGCTATGTAGTAAAGCCGGTGAACGTTGAAGGCGAGCAGTGTCCGTAGTTAACTTAACTTAACTTTTTGACCCCTATGAGGGCACCATCCTGTTACTTAGACTCAGACTGCAATGCATTGTGTGATATACTCAGTGGAAATGCAGTATGCACTCAAAATAGCAAGTGTAAGTGAGATAGTACATGTTCAGCATCTTATTTGCAATGAACACAAGGTACAGCTGAGGCTGATGGGAATCATCATTAGTCCTTACGATAGCTGGTATTGAGTCACAAACTAAACTTCTGGACAATAGTTGTTAAGACCTTTCACTCAAACCACAAATGTCAACCTCAAGGAGGCGCTAGAGAAAAGGTCGCAGGATCACCAAAATCAGTAGGATTCATTGTCTAGGAAATGTAAATGACTTTAAAAAATGTCATGGTAATCTGTTTGACAATTTTTGAAATATATCAGTCTGAAACCAATTGGTGGACCAACCAACATTGCCACCTCTTTATCCACCAGCATGGCTAAAAACGTACACATAGCAACTCGTTCAACCCACCGCTCCTCTCCCCCTGTTTTGTCTCGGTAATCACGGCTGTGGCACCCTTCAGGGTTCAAACGGGTCATTGGCAAGAAGCCATAATCCTCTTCTTGAACTGTGGCCCACGACGGCCATTTTAATGGGGTCAAATACTGAAAGCAGATCACATCATATCCTGCCCGCGCCGCAAACTCCGACGTATCGGCTGCCTAAGGTGAGGGGACGCCGGCTCTTTATGTATTTCACACTTTCATGAATTCACCAATTATTTACCTGAAGTGGATAAGCATGAGGATTAAAATGCGGGAGGATCAATGATATTGATGGGGACACTTGTCGTAGGTTCATGTACTGTGTGAAAACCCCAAGAGAGACAACATCTGCACGTGTGTATCGACTATCAAATAATGCGTGGGAACTGTGTGCAAAAATAACACTACGTCATGTTTGAATGTTTGTGGGAGTGTGTGTTCATCTGTGTGTGTGCATTATGGTGTAACTAAGCGCAGGTAATTCCAAGCAATAACAACACTTGGACAACAATAGACCTTTTCTTGGGGCTCTTTGGCTCTCCTCCAGTCTCTTCTGTGGTTTTCTTAGCAGTGATGCTAATCCCACTTCTAGCAGCGTTCACGTCCGGACAAACACAGGCCATGAGACTGCAAGATTATGGACTATAAACCTTTTTTTTTAACCCACACATAGTCCATATGAGTGTGTGAGAGAGAGTCTAACAGAATGTGAGAGTGTTGTGGATTTGGACGTTTTAATTTCTGGATGCAGTTCATATAAATAAAAATACAAAAGATTTCACATTCCAAACATCTTTAAGCTTTGGTCTCGGCCACTTCATTAAAATTTTCCTGGTTATCTCTATTGTTTTTTTTTCTGGATTTTTGGTTTATTTATTTCCTTCTCCCACACAGCTGTTTCCACTTCTTCTGGCTGATTAGATATCTCTCCCCAGGTCTGTGCAGGCTTGATTAGCATTTATCCGCTCACCTGGGAAGGGTGAGACAATTCACAACCTCTAACCTGCCTTGGTTGCATGTACAAAAAGATCATTTAGCTGAGAACTCAATTAATGTGAATGAACAAATCAGAGACAAAGTAAATCTGTGCAAATCCACTGCATTAACTGAAAGACTGAGCTCAGCGTTTAAACAGATCAAACAAATAATTTGAAAAATGTGTGTGCAAACCTCAACAATTGGGGCATCACAATCTTATAGTTTTTTTTCCCCAAAGCCAGACTCCGGATTAACTTGTAAGTACCAAATGTACATGTGTGAAATAAAAAGTCTTTGCGGACCATGAACAGAGCCTGGGCCGGGTGGGAATAAGGAGTAGGTGGGGGTGGGGGGGTGCTTGGGATTGTTGGGGTTTCTGAAATGAATGAAGGTTAAAGTCAGTTGTACAGTGTTCTTTGCACTTAGGGCGCCTTTGCCTCCCCTTGCTTCACACACACACACACACACAATTTATTGATACAAATTAAGAATATCAAGAGGCAACAACTAGAACATATTGGGCATCAATGCCCAAGCAACTCGTGTGATATCATCCCAGTAAAAACAACAAGATCTTTCTTTCTCTTTTTAACACGTTAGAATTAAAAAGTGCTTAAATACACTTCACTGCTGTAGCCAATACCTTAAAGATTTTAGGTAAGAAATTAAATCCTGTCAACAATTTCTTGCAAAGCTAACAAATCAAATTATAATTTCTCTAAATATGTGGGTCATAATCTTAAATAAAAAAGTGTTCAAATTATTTCAAATCATGTAATTTCTCTAACTATCAAAGACTAGAATAATCTAACAAAGAGACAGAACTCTGCAGTTTTTTTAGCATAATTTAACTGAAGAGCTTCAGGGTCATTGGAATGGTTATGTGACTTTTTTTTGGGTGGAATGACGGTTGTAATTGGTATAAAGAAATGTCCAATGAACCACATCATGTTCTCTCACTGCTGTGTGGCCTAGCCGGACCATCCTCTGCAGCGCTGTGGAGGAAGGTCTGCAAAGTGAGACTAAGCAAAAGTTAACAAAGTAACTTTACTCTGAGTACATTTCAAATCAGCAAGTTGTGAACAAACTTTTCTTTTTACTTGAATAGATCCAGTTTATCAAAGTACTTTCACTTCTACATAATATTTTTGTACTCTGCCCTTGAAGGTATAAAGAAAGTAAAGTCATGGTTGCACAATGACTTTGACTTGTCCGCCTCGGCGTGATGCTTGCTGTGAGCAGACCTCCTTCTCTCCCCTCGCCAAAGTGAAAATCTGTGGAGCTGAAGTGTGGAGTTCTGAAGTTGAGGTCAAACTAATAGAAGGACACGTAGGTGAAGTCCACAGTCTTACATGCACAGATGACCCCC
>NC_048412.1:25800574-25835957 GCF_013103735.1 Etheostoma cragini | reverse complement strand
CCCCACCCCCCATTGCTCTGGCCATATTTAGAGATGTGACTCTTGGCACATCTCAGAAACAGCCTCCCCCCGGGGGCTCAACAGGGTCGATGTGGTCTGATGAATCACAACACAATTACAGCACTCCTCCTTAAAGGGCTGTCCAAGGAGGCTGCATGGTGGAAGGGTGTATTTCTAAAAAGAAATCCCTCTGTTAGCTTTTAGCACCACCCCCTGCCGCTAAAATCTTCTAGTTGTCCCTGCTATGCTGCAAAAAGGGTTTGGGTGTTGCAGTGAGCATGTTGTTAGCCTCTTTCCGTCGGTGTCTGTCACGCTATCTCAGGGCGCGCATCAGAGAGCCTGTACATGTGCACTAATCTGCCTTTTTTTAACCACCAAGCTCCTCAATTATTCAGGAGCAGTGTGGAGTCAAACATTCCCATTTAAAGATCTAACACTTGTTTGACCAGCTGAATGTCCGATAGTCGTGTAGAGACAGACAGGCCAGATGGCTGGGTGAGGAGGCGAGGAGGACGCACACTAAACACTTTCAGGCTCTAGACACACCAACAACAACAACAAAAAGTCTGTTTGCAAAAGACTATTAACCAATTTTAATCCAGAAAAGCCAAATAGACTTTAAAGCAATATTCTACTTTCCACCTACAACTCATTTAGAAGTCACTTTGGTTTGTATTCCTGACTCACACAACATAAACCCTTAAAAGATTCTGCCAAACCCTGGATCAACTCCAATGTTGATTTTTACAATGTGTTGAAATCAATGGCTGCCTTGAAGGTTGGCGATTTATCCAATATTTAGTTGGCAGTGTGTTGTAGTTCCTCAAAATAAAGTTGTTGCAATGTTACATTACATCTCTTCTCATAAAAGCGCCATCTCACATTATCACAGTGCTCATCAGTCCCCTGATCCATCACATCCTCGTCCCCCTCCTGCACCTCTTCTTTCTTTTCATTTGACCTATCCTTCACCAAGGCCCAGTGTAATCCCATTGAGTTGAGGCAAAACAGAGTTTTAGGGGGAAGGAGAGAGGAGGGGAGGAGAGGGAGAGAGGGAGGTCAAGGAAAAATGCTCTATAATCCAAAGGTCACAGACTTGATCCTGCAGCTACAGCTGTGTATTTGACAGTCTTGAATGGCACACAAGGAACTCTGGATATTTTTTTTCCATTCACAACATTCACTCTTGAAATTTGGATTCTTCATAGTTTTCAGTCAAAGCAGCAACACTGTGATCTTTAGCACTGTGGTTTCAGCGGACATTCAGATGAAAAACAGCAAACGACCCTGTGTTACAACCACACAAGGGGCTGTGTTGGTGAGGGCTTGTGGCTTCAGTTACCAACGAGACGTGAAACCTCATTCCACAAAGTCCAGTTTTCAAAGTAACGGATCCTTGAAAGAGTTCATAATGTTGCACTTGTTTGTGCATGTTCTTTGTTTTAAGTTATTTGCAAAGAAAAAACATAGTTTCAGGCTAAATCTACATAAGCTTTCTACATGGGTTTAAAAATGAATATCTTTTGTTACATCCATGCCTTGCATACACACATGTAGTAGTGTAGATGTGGTCTGAGAGAGACGTTCAAACCATGCCTGCATGTAAGGAAGAAATAATGTAACATGCACTCTTAATCAAGTGGTTTACTCATTTGTCCGTCCTTACATTCCCTGTATACAGCATTTGTGAGAAACTAGTTTGTTAAAGCTCTTCATGGGGGAGATGAGTGGAGGTGGACGACGGGGGGGAGAGTGGGGGTGAGTGGAGATGTCGATCCTGCATTTGAACTTAACCTGGCTGTGGCCCGGGAAAGACGCAGCAATTAGCACCAGGGATCAGCTTCAAAAGGCACAGCGCAGTGTGAAGCTGGTCTAATTAGTCATATGAACGGAGGCAACAGACCGACCACTGCATGCCTCAAGCTCTGGAGGGGTGTGTGTGTGTGTGTGTGTGTGTGTGTGTGTGTGTGTGTGTGTGGGTGTGCGTGTGTGTGTGTGTGGACTCTGGTCACCAGCCGGTGAATAAGAGGCTACGTTGGTGAAGACATGCTTCAGATCAAAGCTTTGTCATGTCCGCTAATGTGTGATCTGATATGATTTGCTTTTGAAATAAAAGGAAAACATCACCACTGCTTCTCTGCATGAAGATTGTTGCATTGGCATTCAACAATGTTGTAGTGGATCCCATTAAAAGCAAGATACCAGAAACTATCTTAACGTTTGAGATATATAAAAGGTATAAACCTGTCAAATCCGTCAATACATCAGAAATCATGTTCACTGTGAGACAGATTTTAGAGCATGTTCACACTAAGAAGGCTAAGAAAGCACTGATTTTTTACTTTTTATCAGAAGTGTTTAAAACACAAGCATGCCAAATCACATTACATGTGTTGTTACGGATCTGTACTTGTGTTTTCTGTAAATTATCTAAAAGTATTTACCACAGCAGAAGAGAGAACCAGGCCTTTATTTGGACCTTTATTATAGTTATAATAAATATTATTGACAGAAAGCAAAAACGCCACTTTTTTTTTTTTTTTATTACTACTCATATTTACTTTTTTACAGTGTCAGCACCCTCTAGTGGCCGTAGTAGTTTAAACGGGAGCAAAGAGCAACAGTTACTGGTGACCAAGTATGAGAGTGGGGAAAAACGGTACACGTAGAGCTACGTCACAGTCCCTGTAATCTTGCTTTGCCAGACCTTCCTCTGCAGCACCGCGAAGAAGGGTCCGGCTAGTCCACACAGCATTCCGGGACGGGAGAAAAACGTGCTTTGGTTGATTGGCATTTCTGTAAATCAATGACAATCATCTTGGCCGGTGCTAAGCGCCAAACAGAGCAGTGGTGCCGCAGCAAAATAGCCTCGGGAAGTTGTTTTTTTTAACTTTTTTTGGTGAAACGTGTACATTTAAAAGTTGTAGTCGTGCAACAGAAAACTCAGAATGGACAGACAGTCTAGCTAGCTGTCTGGATTAACTCTGCAGAGATCTGAAGACCAGTTAACCACAGTCCTCAGAAATCCACCGGAGTTTAGAACGGCAATACAAAGAAAGCCCAAGGTAACAGACATCCGGCGAAATTTCTAACGGCACATGAGCATTCCCGGAGGTGGAACGTCATGGATGTAGACTACTGTATATTCCCCATCATGTGCCTAACCATAAGTAAAGTAACATCTGATTTTAGCCTAAAGCATGATCTTAACCAAACTGCGACCATTTACAACATTAGCAACGTGTTTAAAACCGCAACATACGTAACAACAAATACATTTTCTGGTTTAGATATGAGTTCGCATTTCCGGCCGCTGCTGGGGTTCTAGTTTATAAAATGGGTCGTATGTGGGGTAGGAATACAAAACGGATATCCTCTTATGGTTTGGAAGAAATGCAATTCTTCGTCCATGTTTACCTTTCGGGAGAGTGAATACAAGTATATTCACACTGACATCTAAAACATCTTAACACACTCTAGTAGAAAACCACATACAAGTATGAATCTGAAAACTAGTAAAATATGGGACCTTTTTTCACAGAATTTTGTTGCAATGCGTCCAATAGTTGTTTAAGATATTTAAGCCTGGGCCAACCAGCAACAGATGGACATTTCCATTGCAGGCATTAGCCGCTAGTGTGGCTAAGATTATACCGTAGTCATGAATCTCTTTTCTCAGATACCACTCCTCTGTGGCCCCGTTAGCCCCGCAGGTGAACGCCGACATGTAATATGCACAAGTATCTGTGATAATGGGGATTTACATTGACAAAACCAACCTATGCACATATATTAAATGTGTTCCTGTAGGCAAATAGTCACCCCTGGTGCCTGCTCTGTAATCTGGTAAAAAATCGTCAGGGAGTTGAAAAGGGTCGGGTCACAACAACAGCCATTTCATTACTGTGGCTCAAATGTCCCAGGATGCAATTCAATCATGGGGCGATTATTTTTCCTCAGATTCCACTCTGCGGGGAATTGGCTGTCGTTTGTTGCTGACCTTTTCACGCCGCGGCCATTTATCCCGAAGAATAATTGTTCCAATGGTTTCGTCGTCATATCCCTGAGTGCTGCAGGTTGTACTGTGGTGAGCCGTCACACATCCTGTTATCTTCTGCTGCTGAGAAATACTGGTGTGTGGCAGGAAGAGCAGCACACACTGCAAAATGCAGATCTAATGTAACAAGTCCTTTAACCCACTTAGACTGAAAACAGAACAACCGAAGAGATCGCTTAGTTTTTCCAACATGAATCATTTTTTCCAGGAATTTTGTTTTTAATCGAGTGTTATGGTTTTAATCATACCAAGACTTAAATGGCCTGTTTAAATAGACATGTTATCCAGGTAGTACATACATTTCAGCCACATCACCCTGGGAGAGTGAGCCACTGCAAAATCTGCCTGAACAAGTTAATATTTCATCATTTTTAATGAGCTGCATGAAATAACTTCACCTGCTTTGGATGTAATTAAAGGGAACTACTAGAACTGTTGGGTCTTTGTAAATTATTGATTGTGGTCTGGACCTACTCCATCTGTAAAGTGTCTTGAGATAACCCTTGTTGTAAATTAATTCTACAAATAAAATTGAATTGAACTTAATCTGTTTCAGGAATTTCCTTGATGCTGGAGTCTTTTTGATCCTGACATTAGTGGAATCATCTGCCTCCATCTGCGACATTTATTAATAGTAGTGCTGTTAGTTAATGCGTTAACTGTTTTGGAGTCAGCCCGCTGTGGTTAATGATTAGTCAACCACCAAAATAGAAAACCCATGCATCCTCCAAAATCAGTTTAATCTGTGTGTCTCATCCTATTGAGCTGTGAGAGGCACCCACACTGACCGCCATCTGTTTCCCCCAGTTCACTTTCAGGCCGGCTGTTTCTTTAAGGCTGCACCGGCCCCTCAAAGTGTGAATAATATTCAGTAAGGAGTAACGCTTAAGTGGGAAAGCTTTTAGCACATTATCCACTGGCAATTGCAAACGTAATCTAATTTGCCAGCACAGGTCTCTTATTAAATATCTGCAGCAGCAGGATTTGCATTCAGGAGTCTCCTAATGGGTTTAGCTGCTCCGCCGGGCTCTGGCTCGGTGTTTATGTGAGCCTCCATCTCACAGAGAGGAGAGACAGTGACATTGAAGAGAGGTGATTCTGTTCACCTCACACGCACACACACACGCACACACAAACACACACACGGTAACACTCTACCCACACAGTAATACACACCGTATCACACACACACATTAACACACAGTAACACACACACACACAGTAACACACAAATACATTAACACACACACAGTAACAAACACACACTCACAATGACATCTTTACAAAAATCTGAAGTCAGCGCTTTGGAAACATGATGCCTTCAGGTGCTCCTCGTAAGCTTCTTCTTCTTTCTCTGAATCAATTGATAAATCAGTTTTATTAACTGTAAAAACAACAGTGAACTGTTAAATCTGTCATTTAGTTTCAGTACACTCACATTAAAACACACACTCATGTAGGTCATATTACAGTTAAGCATTTTACAGTCAAATACACACTGATTTGTAGCCGATTAACATGTGTTTCTTTGAACTATTTGTATTTGTTTACAATTTACAGAAACACTTGACATTGTATGTTGTGGGTGAGTGTTGCTTGTTTTACACATATACATACATAAAAATATATATATATACACACACATATATGTAAATATTTATGCACTTGCCTTTTTTCCCCTTTGTATGTACATAATAGCTCATCTCCCGGAGGAGCCCCCACAAAATGTTACAACCCAAAGTAGTCTAGGGGTGCAGGACGCAAACAGTTTAATAAACTCGGGACAGAAAGCAAATGTTTAAATAAGGCAAATTTATTGTGCCCGCACAACAAGAGGCAACTTAAAACAATCTTCCAAAGGAAGACGAACATAGGCACAGGTATCACAAGTTCAGCCCAGAGCAGGTCTCTACGCAGGCTTCCACAGAAGCCTCTCTTCTGCACACAGCCATGCTGCCCTCTCTTCAGCTGTGGGGCACTGATCAGCTGATCAGCCTCAGCTGTTGGCCTGTCCTCAGGAGCACACACCTGCAGAGAATCACACACACCTGCAGAGAATACACAAAGCACAACGCGGCACGTGACAGGGATATTTCAGCTTCACTTTTGTAGGCTACAGTGGGAGAAAGTGGGGACGAGTCGGCCATCTTTTTAGTCTAGCCACACAACCAAGTAGCTTTATGTAGTAGTTTATACCTAAACGGGTTTTGTACTGCAGGGATTGCACAGACGGACTGGTCGTTTGTGTTGCTGGACATTCCTAAAACATAGAAAAAAATCTTGAAATATTGTATGATTCATATGACAAAAAGTGTATGAGATTGTTTGTTTTGTTCAGCTTGTTTGTCGTTAGCAGCATGTCTATTTCTATATTTATGTAAATTAGAGGTAGATTAAAGAAACTAAAAAGAAAACGCAGTCCAATACACATACTTGTCCCTGATTCTGATTATCTGATTGGCTGTTGTTAACCAAACCATGAATGTCGTGTTGAGGAAGAAAAAACATTTTAAAGATTAATTTGCTTTAGGCGACGCCTAGACAGGATTCACACCATAGGGTAAAACCCAACATCAAGTCTAAAGCAAAGGGAAAAAAAGATTTAATTAATTCCTCTTGAAAGCTTTCTTTTTGATATAAAATTGAATGAGTAACTAAAGACAGTGAAAACTGATAACAGCCGGGGAAACCTACAACAAAGACTGCTGGTTGGTCTGTTGTCACCATTTAAACCAAGCAGGCTGGTGCTGTTTATTACTATAAAAACAATGGGCATTTCCTTTGTGTGTGTGTGTGTGTGTGTGTGTGTGTGTGTGTGTGTGTGTGTGTGTGTGTTAGAAAAAGAAAGAGTGAAAGATTAGGGCTCACTGGTGTGTGTCACAGAACGGATTAACCCAAGACTGTTGCTCCTTCACTCTATAAGGTGTGTGTGTGTGTGTGTGTGTGTGTGTGTGTACGCGTGCATGTGTGTTGTAAAGGCATTTCTCACACACTTCACACCACATGATGAGGACTAAAAGCAGAATCACTGTTACCTTATTGAGACATTATTATTTTAAAACAACAAAGTTGGAAACCCTCTGTGCTATGGGACAAAACAGTGTAAAATACATAGCACAACTGGGAATTGTGAAGTATTTTCTCCCTGAGTGTTAACATCAACAATACTCTCAAAAGAGCAAGCACAAGGCAAAAAAACAGTCCTACACTTGACATGGTGTGTTGATGCGGTTGTTCTGTAAGTTGTGCTGTTGGTGTGTTGTATTTTGATGCATTTGAAAGATTTTCAGAAGTAACAGAAAGCATACTTTCCATCACTTGTACTTTTTATTAGATAAACAGCGCCTTACATTTATGTCTGAGAGAGGTCCCAGAGGGGCCTTGATGCCTGATTGTATCTGAAATGAGTCTACATAACAAATTGCAAATTTCAACCCAATAGGGATAGGGGGAAAAGTATTGCGATATTTTCAGTGGCAATACTGTATGGATACACAGGCAGCAAGTATGGATCTTTTATCATACATGTGAGGGTCAGTTTGTCAGTTTGACAATCCCATTTTGCAGCATCAAAATGAAAGTATATGAACAAACAGAGGAATGTATCATTTTTGATAAAACAGATGTTGACAAATGAAAAATTAGAATCAATTAGAAAAATGATTTGAAATTGGAAAAAGGTTATATATTGCAATTCGTTGCAGAATATTCAATCAATATTTTTAAAATTGCAATAATATCGTATCTTGGCATAAGTATCGTGATGATATCGTACCGGGAGGCGTCTGGGGATCCCCCCCCCCTACAACCCAATAACAAAACAAATATGACTACCATATATTACATCATCATTATGAGTAAGTGGCTGTAGTGATCTAAATGTAATCGCAGAGCTCAGTCTACACAGGGACCCTGAGGAATCCCAACTCTCATTTACAGTGACAAGCTGCAGGAACTAAATAAACTCTGATGTGAACCTGTTGTCTGTAAGACTGTACATTTTCTACGTGTGTTTAGTGGAAAAGTGGAAAAGCTCAATAGTGTGTGTGTTTTTATATTTGAAGACCTTATTGATGTCAAGGTGAAAGTGTTGCTGGTGTGCTCTGATTGTGGGGACATCGTTAATAAAGTGAGTACAAGTGATGGGAAGTGTGTTCGATTCTAATTTAAAAATGTTGATTATACTCGCCAATAGGGAAATTGAAAAGTGTTCACACCTCATGTACTTTTATGTAAAATCTAAACTATTACAGACATGGTGACAGTGTTGCTGTGTAACTGTGCACGTCAGTACTGAACTCTATATTGCTCCTGATGTGTGTTAGGAATAAAATGTCAATGTAATATACCTTTACAATATAACACCAGAAGCATACAGGAAGAGAAAAAGTCTTAAGTACAGTGTTAAAAATAAAGACAAAATATAAGCTTTACTTACATTAGAGCCTATTTATTACAGAAACTATTGAATGACATTATAGAAAATGAAAGAAAAGAAAATGTTGGAAACAGGGGAGGGGAGGACATAAAGATAACGTGTATATTATATATTATTAGTCTGCCCCTAACAAAATGAAAACATGTATGAAGCTGTCTTCATCGCCTTCCTGCTGCCATTCATTATCAAATAGCACCATCTTGGGCAAACGTGTCTGCTGTTGACATCCTGGGTTTGTGGTTCCCAATATGTGGTCTGGGGGCCCTCCAGGGGTCCATGAGAGGGCTCCAAACACAAAGTAAATTTCACTTTTAATTTCCCTCCTTTATATTGTGCAACGAGTGGAACGAGTTATATTTTCCTCACCAGATGGGTGTCATTTCCCATTTTCACTGCAGACAGTCATAAATAAATCTCACATATGATTGAGACCACACACACTAAGTCTTTGGAAATATATATATACGTTTTTTTTTTTAAGTCCGTGACAGCTCTAGGTTTAATCATTGGCTGCTCGGTATCAGAGCTGCTGTGGGACAGTGGGAGTGTGACGTGGAAGCAGAGGCAGTGATTGGAGCGCAGAGGGGAATTATAAGGGGAGGGGGAATCGGACTGGAGCTTCCCAAAGAGCAGCCGGCCTCAGATCTGGCACCGCAGGACAGTCAGTCCGCCTCCTTCGCCCTTCAACATGCAGCCAACAAGACTTACAACTCGGCAGTGACAAGTGTTTCCAAAGTGGCGAGTCCTGCCCCGTTTCAGCGAGCAGACCGTGCGCAAAGAGCGAAATCGAGGACAAACTGCGTCTTTTTCTTTTCGCCTTTTTCCTGGAGCCAAAATCAGGCGGAGTTGAGCAATTCTGCAGGATTTCTTATTATTGTTATTATTATTATAATTATAATTATTATTATTTAAAGGGGACTATTTTGGTCAAAGCCTTTTCACCGACATGGAGTATACGTCATCCCCGAAACCGCAGCTGTCATCCAGGGCGAACGCTTTCTCCATAGCCGCCCTGATGTCCAGTGGGAAGCCCAACAAGGACAAGGAGACGGAGGAGAACACCATCAAGCCTCTCGGTAAGGATGGAGGAGGGCCGGACTACTGGGACATTAAGTAGAAAAGTTATTCGATTGGTTTGATTCAGGTGAATTGGTGCGTAAGATTACACATGTTAAAGTTGTTTTACGCAAAGTCCCTGGAGGCTAATGTGGGAGTTAGGTGAGGAAACTACAACAGCTGAGAAAAAATAGATAGAACTTGAATAAATAGTCTACAGTACAATACGAGTGTTACATGCTGAGAACACCAAAATAGGAAAATGAATCGGGATGAATTCTGTCATATGACCGGGAGGTAAAACGCGAATGATGCTTCAGAATATACAGGTAGGTTAAATAAGAAAATAAAGCAAATAAGGTGAGAGAGAACATCGTTACATCACCATAATTCCCCAAATAAATTAAAAACAACAGGTTATTATTATTATTATTATGTTATTACCACTGAGAAATTGTTTATATTTAAGGAAATCACACTCTATTTTCCATGATGATAAATGTGATTAAAAACACAAAACGGTTGTAATTGAAAGATTGAGAAGTGACTGAGGTGCTTGATTGACACAGTGACGTGTCAGTGTGTCAACTGGGAATATCCACATTTTATGTTCAGTCTCGTGAGCGACTCGTGTTTTATTTGAAGCTTTCATAACGCAAAGTGTTTCAGCCTCAGTCCCAGAAATCCCCTCAACATGGGAAGCTGCACCAATTTGAATTTGTTTGAGGAAAAAAAAAGAATACAAACCTGTCAGAACAGTCCGTGTTTTTATTTTCCTTTTTCATATTTAGAATTTCAGTGAAAATATTATTATATTATTATTATTAAGGACGAACATGTTTTATAGATTTGTAGGCCTACAAAACAAAGAGCTCAAATGTTATTCCATTTTATGTCTAATTACCATGGAGACATGGAACAGTGTTGATAATCTCGTAATAACAGGATAACAATATAAGGAAATGTTTGAATGTGTTAGCCATTTTAATAGATTGTAAATTAGGCTGCAGGCAGGCTCGCGGACTTTAACACGTATCCTATTCTTGGTGACACAGAGCTGCTGCTCTCACTGATGACAATCATTGAAAATGAAATAAAAAATATCCTCACACTTCTGTTTATTTTTCTGTTTCTGTATTATATTTTTCTTTAAAGAACAATTTGTGGAGAAATCGTCCTGCAACCAGCAGTCTCTGGCGGACCTGTCCTCCCTGGACGGACACGGGGACTTCAGCGGGAGCGCGCCCGCGGTGTGCACGGAGCCGCTCATCCCCACCAATCCCGGCATCCCCAGCGAGGAGATGGCGAAGATCTCGTGCAGCCTGGAGACCAAAGAGCTGTGGGACAAATTTCACGAGCTCGGCACCGAGATGATCATCACCAAGTCTGGAAGGTAAACGGCTGACTTGTCTTTAAATTATTCTAAATAGTGTTATTTTGTACACAGTCCCGTAGGCCTACAATATGACTTAATAATAATAAAATATAGGCTAATTAAAAATATAGGCTACGCGTAAATAACATTATACTAGATCTACAGGTTTATTAGATGTTGGTGATAACCAGAAGTGACAAATCTTATAAAAGATCATTTATTGACTTTGGGGTGCCAGTAGCTCAGTCAGCTGGTTCAAGTCCCTACAGGGACCAAAGTACGGTGGTGGACTGGTAGCTGGAGAGGTGCCAGTTCACCTCCTGGCACTGCCAAGGTGCTCTTGAGCAAGGCACCGAACCCCCAACTGCTCGGGGTGCCTTTCCATGGGCAGCCCCCCCACTCTGACATCTCTCCATTCAGTGCATGTATAGTAGCCTACTGAGTCTGTGTGTGTATTTCAGGCCTGTGTGTAATGTGTGTAATGGCAACAGAAATGTAAGTTCCCCTTGCAGGATTAATAAAGTATATAGAACATTATTATTAGGCTACATTATTATTATTAACAGACACAGTTTATGTGCAAAATCGTGTATGCTGTTATGGAAAATAAATGGGGGCAAAAAACAAGCAAAACATGTACTGTCCTCTCGTGGTGTTCAGATATAGGCCTACATCTTCAGTTTGAAGCTTAAACAGTGCATACGATGAAGAGTGGGTCCATAAAGGGCATGCGGGTTGGCCCCAGTCAGGGCAACGACTCAAACCGTGACCGGAGACACTGTGCAGAGTGCGCATGGACGGGCCGTCGCCTGATAGCTGCACCTTAATCTAATGTTTACTGGCCTCACAGTCCCGCGCACCAAGAACAAGCTGGTGGTGGCCATACAAGGCTGCACCCATGCGCCGCGGCTGGCTGGGCACTTAAACCGACAGTTTATGTTATCATATCCTGGAATATGAATGCATATGGCTAAGACCTGGTATTTGTTTCATAAGGTTAACATATGTCTGCATAACTTGGCCTACACGCGAGACATAACAGCCGGGTTGCAGCACTGATGATAACCTGGAGTCTACAGTGAAAAACAAAAAAAAAGCCTACACATGAAAGGATTTCAATTGGATCATTTAAAATAATAATAAAGTAAAACAATTACTTAATAGCCAAAGAGATTTGCCCACCATTTGAGACATGCGTGGCCTTGAAATAGCATTTAGGAAATAAAATATAGTAGGCCTATACAAATAATTATTAAGAAAAATAGGAACATCCCAAAAAATGTTTAGGCCTAGGCTATAGATTTTTCTTTTGGTTTCTGGTCAGAATTTTCTTTTCTGAGAGGGGGGATTGGATAAATATATAGGCTATATTTATATGTATAGTAGCCTATATATTGTGTGTGTGTGTAGCCTATATATTGTGTGTGTGTAGCCTATATATTGTGTGTGTAGCCTATATATATATATATATATATATATATATATATATATATATATATATATATATATATATATATATATATATATATATATTGTGTGTATAGGCCTACATTCATACACAATGTAGGCCTATAGTGTATATAGATATATAGTATATGTATGAATAGCCTCATAACGGTTTTATTTGATTCTGCCATAAAGCCATAGGCTATATAACACGATTCTACAATTATGAATATTAGACTATTATTAAGCCTTATATTATTATAAATGTTAAAACGGGCTCAAAATAATATCTATCACTTGTCCATCAGGAGGATGTTTCCCACCATCAGGGTCTCTTTCTCCGGGGTGGACCAGGACTCCAAGTACATCGTGTTGATGGACATCGTCCCGGTAGACAACAAGCGGTACCGGTACGCCTACCACCGCTCCTCCTGGCTGGTGG
This sequence comes from Etheostoma cragini, assembly GCF_013103735.1. Lineage (NCBI taxonomy): Eukaryota > Metazoa > Chordata > Actinopteri > Perciformes > Percidae > Etheostoma > Etheostoma cragini. The sequence goes on along the minus strand of NC_048412.1, from coordinate 25,823,143 downwards.
CCGGGAAGGCCGACCCTCCTCTGCCCGCCAGGTAGCCTACAGAGACTCGGCCTGCACACCTGTCAGAGCCCTCCTGGACACAAAACACTCCGTAAATCCTTAGTGAGGGGGCCGTGAAAAGCTATAGGCCTAGTCTAGATGTTGTGGTTGCTCATGGTTTAAACACCGTGGGCTTACAGGTGACAGGAAGTTAGGCTTGAAGTCTTTAAAGGTTTTTTTTTTTCAAACAGTCAACGGTAATAAATTGAGAAAAAAAAATCGTAAACCTCCAAATTTGAAGGATAATGAATCCATACAGCCATAATTTGAAGGCTAACTGTTGTGAAAAAGTGACAGGCTTAGGCTATAGCCTAGCCCTTCAGGATGTATATAGGCCCTATATATATTTTTTATTTTAATCGAACATCATCCGTGAAGAGCAGTGCGAGGCCACCACCGTGATGGAGACCGCTGCAGTAGGCTAATTGAATCTTCATCAGGAAGCATCTGGGAACATTCATGCCATGCTGACTGATGTCATAAAAATGTCAATTCAAAGAATGGGCCAGCTGAAACCCTATTCTTAGCATTATGATCACTGTGCCATGCACCCGTGTCCTCTGTATTTTTTTTCTTGAAAATGTGGGGGGTTTAGCTAAGGGAAGATTTTTTTAAGGCTAAGACATGACGGGTAGCATCTTTAACGGGCTGATTTCAGCATTTAAGACTTAATAGGCCTACACTCAAATTTGATCCGTAGCCCGGCAAACTATAGGCCTAAATTAAAAGGAGTCACTGTTTGTCATTAAACGTGTTCTTCCTGCCTTTATGCTGGCAAACAAAATAATCAAGACTTGTTTTTTGTGTCCGCGTGAACTCATAAAGAGTCTCCTTAGTAGCCCAGGCCTATTTCTTGAATCCTGATCTGCATTCATGCAGCCATAGTCTACACTTCAATTCCGAGCATAAAGGTCCAAACATCCTCAATTAGCTAAATCAAACACATGTGTTGGGGAAAAGTGTGGAGTAGCCTAACATAGATCAGATAGCCTAGAGTTCTTTATTTTTAGTGTTCCATTTTAATCCCTACACGCAGCGGACACAAAGACTTTTCTTTATGAATTAAATGCGTTAGTGAGAAAACTGTTTGCCTTTAAATAAATATATTGCATTTCGATTTAATTGTAGGCCTAGTCTCCAATATTAAAACACCCTAAAAAAAAATGCACCATGATATTTACCCGTTATTTTATGGAGAGATAGAACGTGGTTGCTGAGCGACTTTTCATTTTCCATTTCGCTCTGTCCACCGCTGTGCGTTGATTGGGTATCGAACGTTCTCTTCGAACGCCTCTTAGCCAATCACAGCTGAGGATGTGATCCATCGTTCTTCTTTTTCTTCTCGTGCAGGTTGTACGTGCACCCGGACTCACCTTTCACTGGAGAGCAGCTCATGAAGCAAATGGTTTCCTTCGAGAAGGTCAAACTGACGAACAACGAATTGGACCAGCACGGACATGTGAGCACTTTATTCCTCTTTAGTCTCTAGAAATAAAAAAAATAAAAACACGTAGGCCTATTATTAACCGACGTTATCAGTAACATATGTTTACATAGACTTTACTTTTACATAACACTGTTAAAATAGGCTAGCCTACTAGCTAGCTAGCTAGTTAGGCCTACAATTCAGTCTATAACTTAACGTTATGGCTTGGCTAACGTTACCACAAAGGTAATTGGCTTGTGCCTTCGAACAGTTTTACATTTTAAACTGCAGCTTAAACGATAAGACACATTTTAAATGTGTGTGCATGAATTTGTATCCGGATTTGTTAACGTTAAACAAGTCTGGATATCGACCACATTACACGTGAAAATATTAAAAAAGTTGATTTTACAGAAATATGTTGCAGTAAGTAGGCTAGGCTAAGTCATATGACATAGCTGGCTTTTCTCTCCGTCAGGTTCAAAGGCCGGTGTGATATTGTAATTACGCCTCAGACAAGGGCAAATTGCTCCTTTAACCCACCTTTCACTAAAGGCAAATTGCCAAGCAGAAGCAGGGAGCAGAAAAACATTTCACAACTAAAAACCCATTGAACTTGTATCCATTTATTAGCCAACAGTGAAGACACATCCTGGGAAACAAGGGAACTGTTATCTGAGACGGCGCGTGCCTACACGTTTCCCTTTTAACCAAACATAGCGTCATGACGCTACTTAGGCTACATGGAAGTGTAGGCCTACATCTCTTCATTTATTTTACAGATACATACACTACTTATTTTTTTTATTTTTTTTTATTGTTAGTAATTCCTATAGTGGATACCATAGCTTGTTTAAGTGAGATGTAGCAGGTTTTGGATATTCAAATTAAAATATAGTTTAGAAGAAAAAGTTCATTAAAGCTGCTTGTTTTAAGGAAAAATAATGTATTGATAACAAAATATATATCATGAGTAGAGGTCTTATGCATCTGTATTTTAAAGAGCAAAATTAATTTATACAAATGCAGAAATAATATTTCCCATAATGTGATGATCAGACAAACGTTTGTTTTATTGTTTGTGTAATTAACGTTGAAATTTGGAAAAATATATAATTAAATCTGTTGTGGCACGAAAATAAATTAACTGTATCCAAAATAAAAACACCCCAGAAGATACTCATATGTAAACAAGCAGTTGTATGCATGACTTATTGGACAAAAGAGAGACACTTTTTTCAATACTAAAAAAAATAATACTTTTTCTTTTTTCTAACAGAACTTTTTTTACTTCATCAAATAAAATGATTTACCTCACTGGCAAAACGCTGTATCCTTTTGAAACAACAATGTTGGTGATTTAAATACCTAGAAGGTCTGCATTATGTTGCACCTGTAGTGTTAAAAACACAACGTTGTGCATCTGTTTATTTATTAATATTTAATGTCCACTGTCAAAGATGTAGAAAGTGTTTTCTGCACTGCAGTCAGACAAAACAACTGAATAAAGGAAAACTCTGACCTGCAGCTGCTGCAGTGTTCACAACTTTATCTGTCCACACTCCCCTCTCTCTACATTCTCCTCGTTCCGCCACTGTCCTTCTACCCTCCCGTCTTTCTGCAATGCATCCTGGTCTCTCTCTGTCATGTTTCACACTCAGTTTTTAATTCTTGTCTTCTCTTTTTCTTCATCTTCGTTGGGACCTCCCATCCCTTTCAATCAGACCGCTTAGTTGTCGGATTTGAAGGCTTTCCATGTCAAAATGTTGGCAAATCAGCACAAAGTCAGAGAGCTTGAGTAAACCATGATGCATTATGCCGTGCTCAGTGTGTAGGTTCTCTAACTCACCATTTTTTACACATTTTTCTAGGTTACTGTATTCACGTCAATATTTATTTATAGGTAAATCTTTTGTTTATAATGCAGTTGTTTATTATTTTGGAGCAATTTAAGTCTTTTTATGTAGATGTTTTAAATAGATATTTATTAAATGCAAAACATATTGTCACAGTTGATTTGACTCTATATTTAAGTATATAATGCAGAACATACTGTTAGATAGATGGATAGATAGATAGATAGATATTTATTGAGCCCAAAAAATGTGAAATTACAGTGTTACAGCAGTACATAGGATAAAATATACACACATACAATATACATGAAATAATAATAATAATAATAATAAAATTAGGTAAAATATCTAACTTCGATTAATGTAAACAGGATGAAATGTCTAGTATGTTTTATATTTTTCAATAACTTAGTTTATAGAATGTCAGATGATAGTTAAAAAACCTAAATAATTTCCCAGAAATCCCATTTCCTCAAATGTCTTGAGGCAGACCCTTAAACTGAAAGAGAGACGGAGCAGGGACTCTCACACTAAATATATTGTATAAAATAAAATTGCATATTAAACTGGGCCTACAATGTACAATGTAGGGCAGTCTAAAGCCTTGATACATTATTGCATAGAATATTTAGCTATTTAAATAGGCTAATAGTTGGCATGATTTTATAATCATGTTTAAATGTTAAACATACACACTTAGGATGGACGGTATGTGTGGATGGCTACCTTAGTGACACCTTACACATGGGCCAGTAAGCCTATTGTTAGTGGGGATATATATCTGCTAATTATATGTTAGAGTCATATTAAGATTTTAAAATTTTGGAGAAAAAGAAAGTACTATCATTTGGAGGCCCCCCGCATTGACTCCGAGGACCCCCTAGGGGTCCCGGACTCTCTATTGAAGATCCCTGGCTTAAGACATTTGAATTACAATGAAATATAACCAAATCACTTCATTGTTTCATTACCAAGAAGTGGCGGGGTACTTTTCTACGTACATCAGCACCTGCCTGAGCCTGATGTGTTAACACTGGGCAGACTGCCTGTTGGTTGCCCCTGGCAGTCTGACTGTTGCCCCCTTACTCTTCCCATTGACTGGCATTGATTCCAGCTCTGCTTGTCCTTCTGCAGATCATCCTCAACTCCATGCACAAGTACCAGCCGCGGGTCCACATCATCAAGAAGAAGGACCACACCGCCTCGCTGCTCAACCTCAAGTCTGAGGAGTTCCGCACCTTCGTCTTCGTTGAGACCGTCTTCACCGCCGTCACGGCCTATCAGAACCAGCTGGTGAGTGATAGACCGGCTGACTGGGACCAGTGGGGCTCATAGACCACGTGTTCTCTTCTTTGGTTTGGCCGTTGGTTTCCAGTGGAATTTCTAAAACAATAAAAAAGCTACACGCACCATTTGGGAGCTTTTCTGAAGAAAGATTTACACTTTTCTCTCCTGCTGTGTCTCCTAGATCACTAAACTGAAGATTGACAGCAACCCGTTCGCCAAAGGTTTCCGGGACTCGTCGCGGCTGACCGACATGGAGAGGTACAGGGGATTCTGGGTCCTGCACTGTTTGTTTACCATTGGGTTATTCACGGTGAACAATGAAAAAATGTGTAGAATGAATCTTTTTGTTCTTATTCTGCCTTCTTTCTTCATTCTTCCTTGTTTCTATATTTCCTTCATTTCTTTGCTTCTTCATCTTGTCTTTCTGCTCCTGCTTTCATTGTTTTCATTGTCTTTCCTTTTTTGGTTTCTAACGCTGTCTTTTATTCTTGTCTTCCCTTCATATCTTGGAGTTGTTTTGCTGTCTTGCTTTTTTCTGTCATTTTCTTTCTCTGCTGTCTCTTTCTTTCAATCTTTTTGTCTTATCAGTTGAATCCTTCTTTCCTCTTTATGCCTTGCCTTTTTCTGTTTTTAGTTCAATATTGTCTCTTGTCATTCCTTTCTTTCTGTCTTAATTCTGCCTTCTCTTCCTGACTTTCCTTCTTATGTTGTTGTCTTTCCTCTTTTCTTAAATCTCTTTTCTTGTCTTTCCTTCTCTCCAACTGTCCTTGGATTTCTTGTTTTTCATTACATCATCCCTGTTCTTCTCATTTTCCCTTGGTGTAGTTGCTGCCTTTTTCTTTCATTCTTTCCTTTGTTGTTTCTTTCTTTACCCCATACTATAGTTTTGTACCATATTGTGCATGATGCAAATGCCACAAACAATCACACACACACACACACACACACACACACGCACACACACTTACAGTTACAAATCCCCGTCCAAAGGATTTTTAATGGCACTGCTAAAACACACTTCTCGTAATTCCTGATTGTGACACTCCGGACAAAATCAGCTGACAAAATCAAACCATCTGCCCATTTCCCTCAATCAAACATCCCAAACCAGAGATGTCCGAAACACAGCCAGACACCCCCTCCTCCTTCTTCTTCTCTGTCTTTCTCTTTTTGAGGGCTGTGAATTAGACCTGATCAATTGATCTTCGGGGAGCTGCAGAAATCACATTAGTCTGGAGTCGGCCACTGCACTAAAACACACAGTAATTCAATTGGCTGCAGTGACTGATTGAAACCAGCAAGGCCCACATACCCACCCGCTCCCTCCCCTCGCCTCCTCCTCCCATGCATTGTGGGAGCTTGCTGCGGCCTCTGTGCCGGAGGGGCCCAACGCTGATAAAAACACACACATTTGTACTCCTCTGCTGACAGATATTGCACTTTCCTAACTTAATTGGAAGGGGCGGGGGCTGCAGAAGGGGGGCTGCTAATGTGGACGCATTGGCTCTCATGAAGCAGACCACTTGCCTTTCTACCCACCGTCACACACACACACACACAAACACATGCTCACTACCTCCCCCAACAATTTGTGTCACTGTGTTTGAGAAGTGCTTTCTGACAAGACTCAAATGAGCTAATGCACTTTGTGGGATGGTCAACATACACACAAACACTAATATACACACTAACGCCAAAATCTACGTGCACAGTCTATACAAACATGATGAAACAACTACTCAGAGTGGAAACACATTTTCAGACATGTAAACAACAATATTACATGCATGTATGGAAACATGCATACAGAGCATAGTCAGAAAAAAGACTGCATTATTAATGAGTGAGGCTTTGTAGGCTGACACAGTTCTGGATCATTTTCATTTTTTTTCACATTGCAAAGTTCAAACGAGAATATTTGTCTCACCAAATATTGTTTGTTTTCATATTGGGGTGCAACTCTAAAATAGAAAAAAAGAGATTTATTTTGGGGCTCTCTCTTCGGCTTTTGCTGCAGGGAAAGTGTTGAGAATCTGATCCACAAGCACTCGTACGCCCGGTCACCAATCCGAACCTACGCTGGCGACGACGAGAACCTGAGCGAGGACGGACACACCGCACACACCAGAGGTGAGCGGCTGTCACACCCAAAACAGTCAGCACAGATACAGGAGATGAGAGGGATCCTGCAGAAATAACTAAATAAGAACTTAACGTAGGATTAGGCTGGTTTTTATTTAGTATTTTTCTTATCGTTAACAAATCACATGAAAATATCTGATGTGATCTGTTTGTCTCTCAATAATCTCTGACCTGCTGGCACTCAAGTTTCTGAATATTAGCAGCTTAATCCTTTAGTCTAAGTATGCACCACCCTAATATTTACATCTACCCCTTTTCCTGCAGGCTCGGCGTTCACCGCCTCAGACAACCTCTCCCTGAGCTCCTGGGTCACCACCACTTCAGGCTTCTCGGGCTTCCAGCACCCACAGTCCCTGTCGGCCATGGGCACCGGCGCCGCCTCCTTGCCCCACCCCATCCAGGGCTCCCTGCCCCCCTACAGCCGACTGGGCATGCCGCTGACGCCCACCGCTCTGGCTGGAACCATGCAGGGCAGTGGGCCTTCCTTCCCTTCCTTCCACATGCCCCGCTACCACCACTACTTCCAGCAGGGGCCCTATGCCGCCATCCAGGGACTCCGCCACACCTCCACGGTCATGACGCCCTTTGTATGACTCCATCATGGGGAGGAGATGGCAGATCTTTGCTCTGATTCCCAATCCAGTGCAACCAGTTATTTCTCAACTGCGCCTCATCACTCCTCATCCTGTTTGTAACTTTCCCCCTGGTCTTTGTAAATAGTTCACCTGCTGCAAGTGAGGTGAAGAGAATGTGGCGCACTGATCCAGAAAATCCCCCGAAAAAGGACTGTGACGAACTGCTGATGTGTCCGCAGGTCCTGTGATTTCTATGAACCCTTTAGTGACATGTACAAACACTTACAACCTCAAAACGAACTATAAAGCCTGATGTCAGACAATACAAGGAGCTTGTTTGATCTTGGCCCCCGGAGAACAGAAAGTGGATCCTCAACCTAAACTTATATTAACAATATTTAGAAGACCCTCTGCAGGTGTAACAGTCCCTGTAGGGACTCCACCGGGGCTTTAAAGACAGCAGGTTGCTGCGTGATCCAACAATGCATCCTAAGATAAGGATTGTTTGGAGAGACTCGTCCGATGCTACAGTATGTTGGACACCGAGGCATAGTCGGAGTCTGTGAACATTTCAGAATCTCTAACCAAATCTCAGCTTTCCTCTGCTTTCTAGAAACCAGCCACATGTACAGTTCAGACTTCACACTCTGTTGAAGATTATGTCAGAAACACGCTGGAGTGCATTGTACAAACTTGAAAATGCAACATTAACTCACTGTAGAGTGCAAAAAAATTAATCATAGGACGCATGCTGAGTGCAGTAGACAAACACGCTGGACTTTATATGGAATAATATGGGATGAATAATCTCTAATCTGCAACAGGGGTGAAGGCTCTTTGCATACTTTAAAGGCCCGGTCACACCAGTGTCCATAATGGCGAAGTTTGGCAGCAAAATTATCAAAGCTATTGCATTAAAGGTTTTATGGAATTCTGAGGAAATTCAGTTAGTTCCTGGTGTGACCGGGCTAAGAGGGATTCAACTACAAAATGTGTTCAAATCATCAGTTTTATAGTATCATATTTTAATACACTGTGTGAAACCAGCCATAAATGGTAGCCATCATACATCTCTTTCCACTGATAGGATTTTAACTCAGTGGCCATGCATTGGAATCGCTTTTATGTTCAGAAAACATTTGCAGGGTAACAGCAGTTCCAAACCACGTTTGTCTCCACGTTGTTTTCAGTCGCCGACAGCCCTCTGCAGCCTTTTAACAGTTGGTCTTTAGCAGGTGTTACCGAGCTGATTCATGGCTGCATCAGAGCGTGCCAACAGGGCATCCACACCTGGAAATAATGGCTCTCTGCAGTCTCATTTAAAACACGAGACAGGAAGAAGCTGGAAGCCGCTGGATTGGACTCACACAGCGTGTCAGGGCAGGGGCGTGAAAATGGCTCGAGGAGAGTAGAGTAGTCAGAGTAATTTATTTGAAAAATAAGAAGAAATACAAGCTACGCATGTGAGATGATGCTAGTGACAATTAATGCTGTTATTTTGAGTAAATCTTTTTATTATGTTATTATTTATATATTATGATTATATTCAAGAACTCCACAGCAAAACTCTCCATTTTATCAAGCAACTGTCTATAATTGAGTCCTAAAACCCTAGAGCTGTGTGTATCTACAGTGTATATATATATATATACAGTATATATATATATATATATATATATATATATATATATGTATATATATACACACGTGTGTGTGTCTGTCTGTCGTTCCCCCTCTCTCCCTCTTTTACATTTTTTTTTAAAACGACAACAAACTGCAGTGCAGAAATGCCAAAATAATTTAGAAACGGTTTCTATTGAAAAGTTAAAATCTTACAACTAAACCAACTACTGATTACTCTGCTGCTACTCTGAGAAAAAAAAGAAAGAAAAAAAAGCCAGAAATTCCACCATTGCACCAACGCTGCTCTGTGCAGATTTCCAACAAATGAAAGTGATAGATGAGCTGGTTTTCACGAACACTGTCCATGTCCCAGTTTGACACATTTGTACATCACATGAAGTGAAATACAGGGACACAATCTCTCTGTTCTGACCCCTTGCATATCAATAATGTGCAAGCAGTTATACTTCTTCATCGGTTGTACTTTGAACCTTCTTTTCTTTGCTTTGGAAACCAAATCTTGTTTCTTCACCAATGTGCAACCTGATCTTTGTTTTTTACAATTTATCTGAATGTTGGTTTCCATCGGTATGTAAAACACCTTTTCCCTTTTAAACCACACGCTTAGTCCCCAAAAAGCTTTCTTTCGTATGCCATAAACTACGACACCGAGCGAGATTGTGTTTTGATGATTTTTAAGTGCAATATATTTATTTTGCTCTCTGGAAATGATGTCTAATGTACTATGCCGCATCTAAAAAAAAGTTATTTGTAAACCTTGAGAAATATATATCACCACCCAAACTCTTTGAGTTCTTTTTTTCACTGACTGCCATTGTCTCTCTCAATGAATCACAGAGTCTCAGAAATAAATTAAATCATGAAAGTGTTTAATTACTATTAGAACATTTTTATAAAGGTTTCTGTGTCACCCAGCTAAAGCAGATACTGGGACATTTTCTCTTCTACTAAGCAATTCAAGGAATTCTGTATCTTCTAGTTTATTATAGTTTATTATAGATTATTTAATGAAATATTAAACACAAAGAAGCCAGAACAGAAATCCGCTGCCTAGAAGTTACCAGAGAAGACTTTAATGTTCTGTGTCCAAAGTTTAATTGGGATTCAAAATGCTCTGAAAACGCACACAGGTGTTTTAAATTAATCTGGCTGATTAGACCTCTTCCCAGGACTCAATGGGCGAGTTTAGACTGATTGATTGATTGATTGATTGATTTATCGACATTTCCCGAGGTCTAATCAGCTATATAACTGAAATCAGCTGTGGGAGTGTCCTAAAGGCTTTAACCTATCACATGTCCTACAGCACCACCTAGTGCCCTGCTGTTGTAATGGCTATTACCCAAATTATATCCATCGAGGAACATTTTACAAGTAAAGCCTCCAGATGTTTTTGCATCACATCAGCAAGGATTTTGATCCGAAACTATTAAAAATGGGCCATCCGATCAATAAGTCCATGAGTCTAAATTATATATTTACCTTTACAGAACGATTCAAACAGAGCAGTCCTCTCATATGGTAAAATCCTTTACATTTTTTTTTTTACATACCTCATAAATCAACAACTAAATGACAATGCATAGAAAAAAAGGAAAAAGGTTTTAGCAAATCAAATAAAAGGAAAAGGGTCCTAAGTATTCAAATTGTCTTGGCTTTGTGTTTAAAAGGATAATGGAGGCAGCCACGCTATATATACTATATACATTCAGAATCTGCCTTTGGGGGGCAGGGGGCACATCATAGTGGAGGGTCTGTGTGTTCTCCCCCAAGGAAGTCTTGAGCATTAATGACTTCATTTCCTGTATTCGGATACACTTTTATGAACCAGTTTACGTTGGAAATAAATTTAAGCCTAAGCAAAGAGGAAAACAACAGAGGACAATTTAAGATATATCAAAAATAAAATGGAAATGGTATGTTGTTGGGTGTCATTGGGCTTTTTTAAGTGGGCATAAAGAAATCCTGGAGCTTTCTAAGTGGTTACACTGTGTATACCTGTGTGTCATGCAGACTACACCACTGCTCCTGTCTGAGCTCTGCAGGCGTTACATCCACCTCATGGGTGGTGTCCCACTATGCTCCGGGAGACAGGGGCGTAGCACAAAATTCTGGTCCCTGTAGAAAGGCATCTTCTATGGGCCCCTTCACATCCATTCATTAGCATCTTTTTGGGCCCTTCTTAGATTAGGGTCCTGGGTACCCAGTCCCCTTCCCCCAGTCCGACACCCATGCCTGGAGAGTGGATGCACTGCATGCTTTAGACTACGTTTACACGTGGCGGCTGTTTTCATAAACGGACATTTCAACCTCCCCGACTTTCAAAAATAACATTGTGCACAGCTGTCAGTTTTCAGAAAAGTGTTCATTTATAAGTACCTGTGTATACAGGCCGTCAAGAGCATGCCCAAAACAAGAAGCTCAAGCCCTTGTTAGCCAATCAGAATCCCCAAAATAAGCCTCCGTTTCCATGCAAAACGAAGATTTCAAAAATCGCCACTCTGGCTGGAGACTTTAAATAACCACGTGTAAACAGGGCCTAAAGCGTTTCCCTACTCTAACACACCTGATTCAAATGATCTGCTCGTTATCAAGCAGCTGAAGCAAGTCGAGGGCTAGATAACGAGTTAAGAATTAGAATCAGGTGTGTCAGGGTAGGGACCTAAGACGTGCAGGGCTGGACGCCGCCAACACACCGCTGGGTGCTTTTTCTTCCTCCACACACTGCAGAGGGGAGGAGGGTGGTGAGTGGACACAGCCTTCTGGGATGGGAGGAAAAGGTGCTCAGGTTTATTGGCATTTCTTTAAACCAATCACAATCGTTGTGGGCGGAGCCGCTGCAAAATAGCCTCGGGAAGGAGCTCGTTTTGGTGGAACGTGTGTACGTCCAGGGGTTGTTTTAGTCGTGCAACAGAAAACTCAGATTGGGCAGATAGTCTAGCTAGCTGTCTGGATTCACCCTGCAGAGATCTGAGGAGCAGGTAACCACAGTCCTCAGAAATCCACCAGAGTTTAGACCGCCAACACAAAGGAAGCGGAAGGAAACGGACATGGGCGAAAAGATGCATCCGACGGAATTTTCTGCGGCACCAGGGCAATCTCGTTTCTAGTTAAAACTCAAAATCTGGTGATTTTAACTGATTAAATAATTAATAACACCTAAACTTATTACAACCAAGGCCATTTTTCTGTAGTTTTTTTGATAATAATGAAAGTATAGAACAACATCAGCCTTGTTTTTGTTTAACTATAAATGTGTGCTGCAAAAGACACAATGTTAAGTAAAGATCGCGATCCTTCCTGAAAGGACTAAATGAACGATGGACTAAATTAGAACAAGAACATCTACTCAGAAACCCTGAGGAGTTGTTAAATTATGAAAGTTAACTCCGAGATGATAAATCCTAATGTTCTGCAAAGCTAATAGGTCTGCATAACAAATATCTTCAAATGGAAAAACACAAGTATTGTAGATTTACATTTTAGGCAGTTTGCCGATGCTTTTTGAGCATAAACATTACCGGCAAGCAGCAGCACTTGATGTAGATGTTTGAGTGGGTCCCAAACTGTCCATCCCCTCCTGGAAATAAAATTAAAAAACAAAGTCAGAAATTAAATCAACTCAAAACTAGAAGGGCACTCGGGGAGCTCAGTCCTCGGCCATTATAGTCTTCTCTGATATGCAAATCTGCGAGCGCGACCACTTTATATGTCTGGATGTATTTCCATTATTGTAAGAAAATATGGAAAACCTTATCACACAAGCCTGCTTACAATTAACCTTGTATGGGAGTAAGAGTTTAATTACTTGCATGATATGTGTGTGGCTTTATATTTCCATAGACACACTTTAGTACGTAAAAAAAAGTGTTGTTACAATTGTACTGTTCTACCATGTAAACACTTTCCATGACGACTGCTTTCGGTATCAAGTTTGAGCAAAAGGGCCTCCGAACCATACAACAAGTTGGGATGTTTTTTCTACCCTCTAATACACCTGTCAAACTCAAGGCCCGCGGGCCAAATCCGGCCTCTCGCCAGTTTTGGTTCTGCCTGGATATCAATTCAGGGTCACTATAAATTTTGGGCCGAACAGTGCACCACACCAAGAAAGTCCAAAAAAAGGTGTTTTAGACAGTGTAATCATGTGACACTTAAAGCAGAGTTGCTGGCTCTGAGCCTGAGACATCCCGGCCCAACCAGAGAGTGTACATGTCACAGCTGGGAAACAGCTGGATGGGAGGCGGCTGTGTGGCAGCCTGCGTTTTAAAAACGTTTGTTTTTTTATGATCTGCTAAATTCTGTGATGGCTAAGAAACGTTTTTGCCAACTATTTAGGGTTTTAGGTCAACCAAACTGTACGGGAGGAAGCCCCAAGAAGATGATACGGGTCTTCAACGGTTTTTAAATCAAGGACCCCTTAACTGAAAGAGAGACGGAGCCCCCCCCCCCTTACTAAATATATTATACAAAATAAAGTTGCATGTTAAACTGGGCCTACAATAACTTGTGGGGTAGTCTAAAGCCTTGATACATTTTTGCATAGAATACTTAGCTATACTACTTATTTAACATATTATACTAAATTTGCTAATGATATGTTGGATTCATTATAAGACTTTAAAATATGGAAAAAATTATTTCTAAGATTTACTAGAATTTGGAGGCCCCCCTGCATTGACTCTGGAGACCCCCTAGGGTTACGTTTAGGAAAAAGAAGGACTTGGTGATGCTAAGGGAAGAGTTCAAATCAGATGCTACTTCCCTTCCAGTTACGCACTTGTTAAAGAAGAAGGAGTTTATTTTTATTTTCAAATGACACACAAACCCCGGTCTCCTGTGTTTATTTGACCCATCCACCACCTCACATGGAAATGTGTCGTTCTCACGGCCATTAGAGGATGCTGCTAACGACTTCTGTGGGAGGTTTTCAAGAGGACAGGTTCACAGCTACATTCGTAGGCTGTGTTGTTTATGCTACGTTGTTTATGTTGATAGGTAATACCGATACCTGCGAATGTGGATTGTGATATAGAAAAAATTAGCTTTTTTTGTCACTATTAAACTTTACCATCTACTGGATTTTACGATATATATGGCATACATTCCGCCAAGACCAAACGCCCTTCCTTGCTATGTTAACGTAAGTGAACCATAATTTGTGTTCACACCCTGTGACTGGGATCCACTCCAAATCTACATTAGAGGGTGACACGGGAATCAATTGTCGCTGGCCCAACCCTGCAGGCCCAACCCATGTGGAGCACAGCGATTCTACCGTATTTGAGTCTGAAGAGAGACTGACTAGTATCTTACCTTCTATCCATTGTCTCCTCTGTCGCTGATTTTCAAAATGGTATCTTAGCACTCAACGCATGGCAGCGTCATTTTTTTTATTTAATCTCCGGCTCCTGTTGGCTCCCTTTGATTTCTATGCTCCATTCTGTCCCCATCACGTCACAAACAGTGAAACTGACTTGTGTACACAAGTGGAAGGTCGTGGATATAAACCAGAGGGTGACAATATGGGTCTGGGTATTCTCGCGGGAGTCCCGCGGCACCATGGTTCCGTCCGTCAGTTAGCACCACCCATGACAATTATGATTGGTTTAAAGATATGCCAATAAACCAGAGGATGTTTTTCTCCTATCCCGGGATGCTGTGTGGACTAGCCAGACCTTCTCTGGCCGCTCTGTGGAGGATGGTCTGGTAATGCCAGACTATGCTATACCCATCCTCCAAATTTCATGAAAACTGGGCCAGTAGTTTTTCCGTAATCCGTCTGACAAACATCTCTTTGGCGGGGCTTCTATTGTTTGTTCGTTAACAGTAAGCCCAAGAACTGGGCCCCCGTTAGTTCTCATGTACACATGTTCAACCACAATCTATGGACTGAAAACACACTCATATCTGCACTATTGACTCGACTAAGTGCACACACACGCACACACACACACACTGTCGTCTATCACCAGAAGCATCACGCGCCACCGCAGACGAACTGACAGATCGATGGCTGGACGTTAGTCACCGTTTCACCAGGAAGAGGGCCCCACTTCTGCCCTGATAACAATCGGTTACATCCTTCGAAAATAAATAAATAAACAAATAAATAACATCCAGTGTGCCTGTGATTGGATTAAAGGAAGAGGGGAAGGGCAAGACAAGCCACCATGAGGTATGGCCTAACAAATTGGAGCCAACAGTCGGGCCAGAGAGTCCATTTTGGGGCATAATTTACACATTGAGGAGCATGAGCTGAATCTAATGTGATTTCCATCAATTTTGCATTTTGGCCCTTTTTTCCCCCCCCTTCGCCCGGGCTTTTAGCGGTCGTTTGAATCGTCTGGCGGAGGACGGCCGAGCGAGCATTACAATGTCAGAGACGTCATTTAGCACAGCAGCAGAGTGAGAGGTGGTTCTTTATGGCGTGGTGACTGGCTGCACAACGGCACTGCGCATCCATTGCTGCACCATCTCGCAAATGGCTAACAATATGCTAATAGGGTAAGAGTCCCGAATGGCCCCAGACAAGCCACTTAATGGATGTTTTATCTGCAGGTCAGGAGTCTCATCAGCCACAGTCTGTCCTGACAAGATGTGCCAAGTCAAATTTAGCGATAAAGCGCTTTTAACAAACAGGCCACAAAGTGGTTCAGGGAAGAAAAAAGGACACAAACACACACACACAAGAGTTTGTGCTGAAATGTGAAACCTGTTGGCAAACAATGGAAAATCATTCACAAGGAAATACACCTTGAAAGCGTAGTTGCTTGAGGACAAACAGATGACAGACTGTATCCTAGACTAAAGTAAATGTACCACAAAATGGTTGGATTTCTGTTAAGTACAAATGGCTTCACTAAAGCTTTCTAAGACCCAGTGTAGTCTGACATGACGCTGCTGTCAGAATACCGCTGATCCTAAATGGTTTTAGTAATGACCCATTATATAACCCAATACCCCTGGTGAATAGTAAGTTCTGAACTGTATTGTACAATTATAAGGTACTTTACTTGAGTTTTCACGTTATACAACTTTATTGCTACCTACTTCTACTCCATTACGTTACAGATGGGACAAATGAAACATGTTACATCACAAGTTACCTTACAGCTGTAGCGAATTTGTGGAAATCAACTCAACATAAAGGATCTGTTTGTAAAGTAGGATGACTATTTGCAGATTTCTTGTTTGAATATTTGTCCTGTTTCTGTCTGCACAGCCTAGTTTTGAGATGATTGATGCAGGTGTACATAACGAGGTCTGTGCAATCAGCTCCAGGTGTGGCTGCTCTGAGTGAAGGACAAGCAGACAGATTGTAGTTTTTGTAGTTTTTTGTTCTTCTTGTAGAACATTTTTGGTTTATTTTACTAGAAGAGGAACAATGGACAATACCAGAATGGCAAGTGTTTTAAATCCAGGCGTAGATTTAGGGGCGATGCAGAGGATAGGTCTACCCCCCCCCCCCCAACACCTGCTTCTCCCCAATATTTAGAAGATCTGGCTTTGACAACCTCACAAAAAACATGATACAACCCACTCCCCAAAAAGAGGTAAAAACGAAACATGTATGTATCCTTCTTAGGGTTGCGTTTCTCCAAAAGTTGAACATGTCTCAACTTAAAGTATTTCAGGAAAAACAAACCAAAAAAGAAATATTTGAATCACAAAATTGTATATCAAACACCTACCCAACAAATAAACATCTGCGTATTCGGATATTTGGATCCAGCCCTACTTCTTAACGGTAAATATGTTTTCCAACAATTTCAGAACATTGACTGTAAAATAAATGGACAGTGATGATCACTCGACAACAATGATGTCGTCGAGTTGGCCTTTACGGGTTGCGGATGTGAGGATTTTAGACGAGAGGGAGGAGCTTTCACCGGCAATCCCATCATAGCCACGCCCTAGTTTGCAATTTTAATCCAAACGAACAGGCATGACATCTTTACAAGTTGCTTAGTTACTTTCTCATGTCTCTCGTTAGCGACTACTTCTTCGGTCTCACTTAGCTAGAGTCGTCATGAGGTCAGCGAAACATACGTAATGTAGTAGCGCCTCCTTCTGACTCCTCCTTTACTAGCAGCTAACTTCAAAAACAGGATAAGGAAATGAACTTTTGTTTTTCATGGTAAGTAAATGATATAACTAAACTATTATTCTTCATTGGCAAGTAAATGATATAGCTTACAGATAATCATTGTTGTACCTTAATATTACAGCTAGGATACCACACTATGTTTCAGACACAGGAAATGAAGTGAGGATCCCCCCCCCCCCCCCCCCTTGGATAGAATTTTTAGTCAAACTGGGCGTTTATTGGAAGCACATGTCATAGACTAGATCTCACAGCAAAAAGTACATTTTATGTTAATATTTTTTACCTAAAAGAAAACATTTCCACACATTACCTAAATTGTGAATTTTGATAAAGACTATAAAACTGATCCTCAGCGTCTACTGCACTGTAAGCACTACAGCTCTCAGGGAAATGTCCAGTTTGAACTTTTGGCTAATGCAAAAAAATGCACTGGGTTGTTTTGACGTAAATGTGGTTTACGTTTGGGAATCAAATGAATCACAAGTTAATCACGTTAGTCACAAACATATCTTGTACGTGTTTTTGACAGTAGTGGCTCGGAGGATTAGGTTTTCCTTTCAGTGTCAGACACTGCCGAGAAAATCCACTTTACAGTTTGTATGATTACCTCTGACACACGGGCCGATACCTGAGACATAGCCCCACTAAGTTTTTGAGGTTGAAACAAAGATTAATATAGAATTTGTGTAACATGAATAGAATATTCACGTCCCAAGTGGAAGTTCAGATCTCAATATTTGAGAGTTAAACAAATTTTTGTTTCAACCTCAAAAACTTAGTGATATCAGGTCACACAATGCAACAAATGGCTTCGCGGCACTGCACACATACGGCTATTTATGTGCCGACTAACAAGGTAGCGATGGAGTTTTTACACTATCGTCACGGCTGAGCCGGCATCGAAGAAGTAGAATGCTAGGAAGCGTTTTTGATAGTCTGTTTTTTTGTGCTGTTTTGTCTCTAGTTTTACTACTTACTACTACTACTACTACTACTTACTGACTTGTGTTTCCCGCCCCAGTGATTGTCACCCCGCCCTCATGTGATTCACCTGGTGTATCATCTGTTCCAGGTTTGCTCGTTACCTCTTGTGTTTAACCTCTGTATTCCCTTCATCTCCTGTCAGATTGTTTTGTGTGTCGCTGTGTGCGGTCCTATCAGAGTGAGCTACGGTTGTACCGTTTCCAGTGACATGTATTCCCAATGAGTTTTTCCTCTCCTCTGTGCTCCTGTTAAGTACTTTTTGGACCTTTTTGGATACTTTGTTTTGTACTCTTTGGATCCCTGTGTTGGTGTGGGCATTCTATCTTCCCGTGAAACTCTCTCCTGCCTGCTTGCCTGTCTCTGTGTTTGGGTCCTCCCTTCCCTTACGTCACAAAAGGTCTTTTAACATTAACGTGCGTTCCCCCAGCCTGCCTATGCCCCCCCCCAAAAGCTACAGACTTATTCGTTGACACACAGTAAACACCAATAAGGATTTACTGTATGTGTTCAGCCAATTACATCGGCCCACGGATTGATCATTCATTCATTCATCTATGTTTATTATACATGAAAGTTAAAAAGTGACATCACAATATAAACGGGCCTGACTCAGTTCAAAAACTGTCTTTCAGCAGGTTCCTGTTCTGCAGAAACAAACATTGAACGTGGTTACAGCACGTTGGTACAAACATTTGGACAGGATATGGCCAGTTACGGTTGGGTTCTTGTCTAAACGTGAAGGTATTACTGCACATGCTCAGTCAGGGTGCTTTTACTGAAAGCAGGTGCTACGGTGCATCACCATCCTGTCCTTACAGGTGTCACACACACTATCTCTCATCCCCATCCTCTCTCGGGTTACTTAATAAAGTCAGTCCATCTCCGTGGCATGTGTCCAGCCCAACTGCTGCCTCCCCAAAGACAACGAGGCCCGATAGCAGGGAAACCGGAGCGAGCCGTCTGCATAACAAGGACTTATTATGATGATGAAATGTCCTACAAGGCCCCAAACACCCTCTTAAAGAAATCTCTCCCTCCGATAAGGGGAGTCTAAACCCAGAGAGAGAGGTGGGGGGGTGAGGATCCTAACCTGATTGGATCGGCGGCCACGGAGGAGGCGCGCCTAACGAAATCAAATGGCCGTCAAGCCGCTGTCATGCATAATTAATTGGGCCTTCTACGACCAACTACACAAAAATCCATGGTCATTTGATTAGGGGGTTTATGAGGACGCCCTGAAGTGCATCGCTGTCTTCCCTGCTTCCCCCCTCACCTCTCTGTCAGGGAGGAAAATGTCAGAGCCTGCACAGGTTTAACTTTAACATCCAGCAGAGACAACATTTTAAACTGTCATTATGGTTCCTTTAAAACTCAAGGACATAATATGAGTACTTTATAACATCTTTGCAATAATGTGTAGGCTGTGTTTTACTGAAGATCACCATCTGGCCTATAGATAGACACCTGACAGTTCTCAGCAGGTGAAGTCAATGACATGCCCCTCCTCCCTCTCCAAGCTACAGCAGCACTTAGAGGCTAATTCGTTTTTTTCTCAACCTGGACGCCGCATGCATTTGTGTCTAATACACTAGTCCTGCTTTGACAAACCTTCTTCCACAGCACTGCGAAGGAAGGTCTGGCTAATCCACACAGCATTCCGGGATGGGAGAAAAACGTGCACTGGTTTATTGGCATTTCTTTAAACCAATCACAATCGTCTTGGGTGGCAGGTAAGCGCTGCACAGAGCCACGGTGCCGCTGCAAAAAAGCCTCGGTAAAGGAACTTGTTTTGGTGGAACACGGACGTTCAAAAGTTTTTAGACTGTTTAGACAGAAAACTCTGATTGGACAGATAGTCTAGCTAGCTGTCTGGATTTACCCTGCAGAAATCTGAGGAGCAGGTAACCATAGTCCTCGTAAAGTCTGCAGCCTCGCTATTAGTCACTGTGCTGCTTTGAGCTCAAGGCTAAAGTTGCATGCTAAAATTCTTACAATGACAATGCTGATGTTAAGCAATTTTGTTTATATAGCACCTTTTAATTAGACGTAAACTCAAAAGTGCTCTACATTAAAAAAAGAAAAGCTAGCAGATTAACCTCTCAGTGTGTTAACGTACTAAGATCGGCTTATTAAAACTGAACATGGGGTAATGAATATGAAACAATCAGCTCTGGCTGATGGGGGGAAAGTATGGTAGGTCAGTAGCAATTTGGATATAAACCAGAGCGTAAAAAAGTAAAACATTTAGAGCTGACGGGGGTGCTTAAGGAAAGTTCAGGGGAACACCAAAGCCTGTACAATTCATACTCAGGGGACCACGAATGTCTCCACAAGATTTCAAGGCAATCCATCCAATGGTTGTTGAGATATTTCCAACTGGACCTAAGTGTTGAGCCGACATTCATAGAGACATGCTGCCACAGGGGCTAAAAAGATGAAAGGAAGCCACGTTTTTAGCATACACTGTTCAGTTTTATTCCCCTGGAATTCCAAAATGTTTGCTATCTCTGGAAGCTTTGAGACCTCAGCTGCATAACAAGTGTAATGCATAATGATAGACGTTAAATGTCACGTCTTCGTTTATATCTCTTCTTAAAACAAACTTTACTCAGCCAGCGTGGCCCGGTTAAATTGTATTCATTTGATTTTGCTTGTCTTTTTTTTATTTTAATGTAGTCCAATTTGCTCTTACTTACATTTGCATTTGTTTTACCACATGCCCTTTGCTATTTTGCTGCCATATGCAAAGCCATTTGCCATGTGTAACTTGCTTTTTCTAAATGATTTAGAAGATTTGTTAAAATTATAATTTCATGCCCTGAAACTTTTCAAGCAATCACAAAGTTGCAACATCTTTGCCTGAGCGAAGTATGAAAACAATTGTATAAAAACAATTAAGAAAGGTCCCATACAAGGACCTCCAATCAGCAAACTACTTCTCAACTCAGACCCACTTTAACATGTGTGGATACCGCCACCTGCCAGACATCAGAAGAACTACAGATTAAATTACAGGAAGTAAAACACAGCAGGCGAATCAAACCGCAGCAAGATTTTTATTCAAAAAGCATATATTCAGAAATTAAAGATGCATATAATTACATGAGTAAATAATGTTCAAATACACAAAGTGGGAGAACAATGTGCTTCAGTAGCTGCAATGTCTTTATGCACATCGCGTGCATACATGAAAATGTCTCTAGGGATGTGGTTTTCATGGGTGGTTAACGACACATCTCCCTCTTAATCTAAGGAGATTCCATAATATTTATTTTTGGGTCACATCCGTGATTTAGAAGTTTCAAAAGCATGTATTTACCACTGCTCAAAATGGAAGACAGCTCCCTTCAAGGTCTCTCGCCATCGACACGCCTCAACGAATACACGATTGATGAGGAAAAAAAAAAAATTACTTTCACTGCTGAAGAAGCATTTACTCCATTAACACAACACGAGATTTATTTTCTACATGTTCGTTTATTATCATGCCCTTCTGCAGAACTCACAATGTATTGGCTCTTAAACTTCAGACGAGCCTGTTTTAAATATCGGTCGAGGTTGCAGCCGACTGGCAGGGGTTGTACTGGGATAAAAGGGTATTTGAACCGGGGGGCGGGAGACAGTAAAGACGAAAGTGGGAGTTGTGATACTTCTGTAGAGTGGTACCTGCTGGCAGAAGGAAGAGGGGTGTGTGAGAGTAGGGGCAGAGGGGGTAGTGTCTGCCTAGTTGGCCGGTTGGGGCCGTCCCTCTGGGATGAGCGAGGTAAAGAAGGTGCTGATGAAGGACCATGCGGTGGTCAGGAAGCTCGATTCTGGGAGAGCAGCGGCAGCAGCCTGGGCCGGGTCCTCAGGGCCTCCACCTCCTTCCTCACCGCTGTCGTCCTCCTCCAGCCCCTCATCCATCAGACGTTCCTGGGACACAGAGGGGAGGAGACAGTCATGGTTAGAGGGACAGAAAATAGTGGATATGTAATGCCATATTAAGCCATGCAAGCTGATCAATTGTTCAATGACCATGGGGTTTCAGCTTTCAGCCGTATATCTTCGAAAAAAAAATTTGAATCAAATTTGGTGGAAACTTTTTGGGTGGAAACAATATGTTGTTTTAAGCAGAACTGCATTAAATGATCTTTTCCACAATTTGCTGCTGCGTATTGTCTCTATGCAGACACACTTTAGCCCTTTGAGGTTTGTCTTTAATGTAAAGTGCATTACAAATAACATGTATTATTACATTCTGTGTGGTCATTTGTCAATAAGAGAAATCCTACTTAGAATAACAAATATAGGTATCTGCTGTTAAGAGCCTTATGTTGGACAAACAGGTTAGAGCAGTTGCATGGTTCTTGCAGGACTTAAGACAAAATAGCAATAAAGTTGAGAGACACTCACCATTTCCTGTATGTCTTGATGTCTCTCTGCTTCCTCCTGAGGAGGCCTGGCCTGTTCTCCTCCTCTGAGGTTCTGCTGCTCTGGCCTGAAGGGAAACCAACCGGCCTGGTGCCT
>NC_048412.1:25753854-25800564 GCF_013103735.1 Etheostoma cragini | reverse complement strand
GGGGGGGGGGGGAACACAAACATACTGTATCTTTAAGATCCGTACATGCATGGGAAAAAAAGAATACCCATTGAAACATTGGTGAAAACGGACTATGGTCATCAACACCCATTAAGAAAACTGAACACAAATTAAAGCAAATGTGAGTAATCTAAAAGTATGCATATGTAAAATATAACCGACTCACAGGTAGACCAGCAGCATAGCGCCGATCACCATGACAAAGCGGCTAAAAGAGGAGTAGAAGTAAACGATGCTAAGCAGGACGCCGGCGCGAGACACAGTGTACAACCAGTCTAGCCAATCACGGTTTAGCTCGTCGTCGTTCATCACTGCCCCGCCCTGCGCATTCATCTGGATGTTGGGGTTGGCCGGCTGGTTCTCAGGTAAAGGGTTGGCAGCTGGGTTGGGCCCCAGAGGGGGCTGCACGGCTTCGTTGGGCTGGGCGGGTTGATGGGGCGAGGAGGAGGGAGAGGAAGGAGGGGGGGTGTTGGGAGGCTGAGAGGCAGCTACTGCTGCTTGACTAACGAAGAGGTGAAAAGATTCAGATATTTAGAAGAAAATACAATATCAAAGTAATTCCTCTAGTAAGGTAAGGTCCTGACTACTATTAATATTTGTAATACAGTAGAAAGTTGGGCTGCACGATATGAGGAAAATATGCTATATGCTGGGATGTTGTTGTGTCCTCAGTTCTGCTTTAATGCTTTCAGTATTCTTTTAAAATACAATTATTCTTATATTATTCTTTTAATACTTTAATTATTTTATTATAACACAAATAAATCTGTTAAGTGTTGCAGCATTTCGGTGTTTTTTGTGCCAGTTGATACTGCGATAACAATAAAGAAACAATATATTGTGCAGCCCGGTATCAAGCAATTTTTTTATTATTTGTGTATAGACAGCCATATCCATTTTCAGACATTTCTTTAACTTACTATTGCATGTAGTAGTGACGTGCATACATCTGCTGCCACCACAGCATCTGCATGGGCATGTACATGGGGTGGGGGGGCATGTTGGCAGGGAGGTCGCCTTGTAAAGGGACCTGGGCTCCATCTGGCCTGTGGAGGAATTTCATGTTTATTGTTAACAGTTTACACTCTTGATCATCCACATTGGAAGTATTGTGAAGGTCTAAAATGACAAGACTGTCTGATTATAATACGCTTTTATAAAAGGTTTGATTCAGGAGATGTCTTTACAAAGAATTATTTAATTGTTTGTACTAGAGCCCGACCGATAAAAGATTTTTAAGGCAGACACCAATACAGATATTTGGTTATTTAAAGACCCGAAACGCTGATATATATTGGCCGATAAATATTTAAAAAACAATATCCAGAAACAAGTTACAAAACAAACAGATTCCCCTAACATTAGTTATTTGTAGTTATTTATGAGTTCTCACTAAAATATAATTTGTTTTATTGTCACAACAGGAAAAAAGGAACATCAAAATATATTAAAGTTCTGATAAATAAAATGTACAAAAATACAAACTTAAGACATGAAACTTAAAGTCGTTTGAACAAAAACAAAGAAACAAAAAAATCAAATCAGTGTTGCCAACAGGGACGTTGTAGAGCGTCCTCCGATGGACCAACTATGCAACACTCATTACATGGTTGATAATCTGTTCATATTTTTTTAAATATTCATTTATCACAATCATGTATCTGTCATTATAAACAATTATGATGAAGGAAAATTTTTATTTTCTTAAATCTGCCATTATAAATGCTGATACCGATAATATTGGCATGATATATTTGTCGGGGGGTTTGTACAAACAAGTCTAGGTTTAGTAGGTTACAGCTGACACATCACCTTTGCCTTTATTTTGATGAAAACACTGAAACGTCAATGAAAGGAGTTATGTATCACGCTATATATTGTGGCATTAGAAACTAGCTTACCACTGAGGGACACCAGCGGGGCCCTGGGGGTTGTACTGGGCGAAGCCGCTGCGATACCTCAGGCCATCATAACTTCCTGGGACAGAAGAGGAAGAGGGAGCTGGCAGGCTGTCCTGACTTGGTGTGGTGGCGGGGGAGGCCGAGGCCGCGGCTTGTGAACTCTGAGTGGTGAGACGTGAACACCAATCAGAAGTTGAGCTGAGAACTCTGTTGCATTTTTTATAATCAATGCAAGGAAAAACTGAATACTTTATGAAAGTTGTTCAAATTGAACACAGTCCATTTTAGAGGCAGTGTGACTCCACACAAAGACAACATTAGACATGAGTGGAAGCAAACAAAGGTGGATTTGCTCTAGACGGTAAAATTTGTCCCAGTTAGTCACCAATCAGAGCTGTCTCTCAGACACACAGTCACACGTCAGATACACACACGGTCAGTGTTACGTTGCCACCAAGCTGTTACTTTTTGTATACTTTTACATTCTGCTGTCATCTCTGAATATATGTACATGTATTAATTTATTACACCTCCTTAGGCATATACAGTACATATTCTACACTCATGCTTACGATAAGCCTATCAATTTGCAATTACTGTCTTCCACAAATGTATGACCTTACTTCACATTATGTTACCTTACACTCATTTATGTTTTATGTCTTAAGCCTTAGATTGTCGTTTAGTTTTTTTTACACTTGATTTTCTTACTATATGAGTATCAGTAGTATGTTAGAGGGAGCCAAGGACTCAAGATTTTCATTAGCAACGACTGCCTCTTTAATGGTTGTACATTTGATAATGAACAACTTGGGATGAAACGATCCAACTTTGTCTCTCTGGAGTGAAAATTCCATTAAGGTTTTATGTTAACACTCCTCTTCAACTGCATCTTGAGTCGACAGTATGTCATCTCATTGAGGAGTAAATCAAACAACAAGTGGAAGTAAGTCAACATGGTTCACCAGCTCTCATAAATGTTTGACTAAGGATACGTTTCCCTTTAACAAACCTGGATCACTGAACAACAAAGCTGTCACACACACACTGTTTGAGCCCTACAGCAGGAGGTGAAGAGAGAGTGTGTGAGTGTGTGTGTGTGTCTACTCACACTGGGGTCAGAAGCAGAAGAGTTAGCTGTGGAAGGGCTCCGAGGCACGGGCGAGGCTGGAGGACTGTGAGAGGTACACACTAAATGCATCATGTGGTATTCATCCTGCTGTGGGTCGCCAAAGTGAGGGCACGAGAGAAAGAGAAGGAGGAGGCGGAAGAGGAGGAGGCGGCAGCAACAGAAAAGACAGATGGAAAAAAAACAAGGAAGAGAGAGAGGAAGTATTAAGTTTTGGAAATAGCCCAGATACAGACACAACTCATTTATTGGTAAAACACATCAGATGAGCTTATTTCCCAGGCAGCCTGTTTTTGCACATGCACACAAACACGCACACACACACACACACACACACACACACACAGCCACACGCACACACACACTTCTTACCTTTCTAAGCACATCTCTGAGCTGTAGGTGGTCTTGAAGGAGCCTTCCTGAATACACCAGCCGCTGGTCTTTGGACAGCTGCAAACAAACCAAACATTGTATGGTGACACAAAGAAATGACCAGTATGCAGACAGTGTGAAGCAGTGTAAATGTGTTTGCTTTTATTTGTTGAAACAGCAAAAGGCAACTGCATTTAGGTCACTGGCTGGCCCATCTATCTCAGCCACCTAACAATCTTTTCTTTGCAGTGTAACCAGATAAGGGCGTCTTTGCCTCATAGAAAAAGGGCCCGAGAGCAAACCCGCACCTTAGAGCTGAAAACTCCAATATCAACAAATGTATCAAGCGTTTCCAATGTTATATATAACCCTCAGATTTTAAGCAAACCCGGATGATAAGTCCTCAAAGGGCTCTGAATTAAAAAAATTTGAATATTCCATTAAAAAAACAAACATGTGTGGACGAGGATTGTGTGATATGATCATGAGCATCTCAACATGATGGACCTTGTTGTGAGACTTTTCTCAACTGCTGTTCTGAAGGTCAAGAACGAAGACTCTCAGCTACTGGTGTTACGACCAGTCCACTGTAATCCTGCACACTGACGCAGAGCAGAAACATTTCCGCCTTTCATATAAACATTTTTTGTCTGCTCGGATTTGGTTTCGGTTCCAGCTGTTAGAGGACAAAGACCTAGTTGTTGTGTGGGATGTTATGACATGAGATGTCAAATCCTTAATGTGTATAAAGTGATTAGGCACCTTGGAATTAGATCAGAATGTTGGGTGGGATTAGATGTCAAATCTTACTAAAAGCATACTGAGTGACTATTCTCTGTGCTTCCTGGAGCTTTGTGCTGCATCTCATTTTATAAAAGGACACTTCCCCTGGATAGAAAACTGACAACTGAAGAATCAAAAAATAACAGAAACTCAAAAGGTTACCACCTCATTCTCACATAGCCCACAAATCAAATGTTGTATTTATGTGTGCTGTGCTGTCTCTTTTACAATCGTGTCTTCTTTCTCCTTTTTCAGCATGATCTGAGCAACACAGACTTTAGGACACAAGCCTTCACTGACATTTTAACACATGTTGCTTGTTGCTATGGTTACAAAGCTTTGCTCTTTATATCTGGTCAGCTTTTTATCACGACAAAATTAAAACGGAAAGACCTGTTGCTGCAATGCTGACTTCTTTATATATCTTCGCTTGTTTAGTAGTGCAAAGCAGCCCTTCAGTTTAAATCCCATCCGTCAAACACGCCCTCAAAACTCACCTCTTCAAACTTGCTTTTTTACAGTTTTTCCCTCCTTTTCATTGCCCACCTCTCTCGCTTGCCTATGTGTTTTCCTTTTCTTTCATTATGTAACCTTGTAACCACAACTTTAAAGCATCTTTGAGTGTCTAGAAAAGCGTATTAAAAATGTATTATTACAGAAACTAATGGGACTAATGGAACGAATGTAACTGCTCAACTTATCCATAAAAATCCAGCAGTCACTTTGTTAACCCTCCTGTTGTCCTCGGGTCAAATTTGACCTATTTTCAAACAGTTTAAAAAAAAGATAGTATCAAATAAAGACAATAGTTTTAATTTTTAATTTAGTAAAAACAGAAGTTGCACGATCGATGGGAAGACAGCACAAGGGTTAAATAAGAGAGAGAGAGAGAAAGAGAGAGATTATTTCCCCCTTTGTGTGAGCAGGAGGCGGGGGTTTTATTGTGCACCCAACACACCTGTTACCAGACCCAACAAAGCCGTTGCACATGGGATAAAGACGGGAGCATTGTATTTAGGATGGTGGTCGGGAACATCCAAAGCATACGTCACAGAGCACAGAAGGGGATTGTGCTGCAGGATTGGTTTGAAAAGGCTTTTTACCTCCCTGTTGTATAAAAATCCCAAAACAGCTGAAATATGTTATAACATAGCCAATGTCTGAATTCCTGGGATGAGGCTAGAGGTGAAACAATAAATAGATCTGTCGATTTTTCGGCAGAAAACAAATCACCCATTTACATTTTCAAGGAAATAGGACAAATATTTGTTTGTTTTGACTCCTGACATGTGATAATCGGATTCTTCATCTGAATACATTTGGCTTTTGGACTATTAGACAAACAAGACATATGAAGCACTTTGGCGCTAGGGACTGGTGTTGCACATGTTTTACAGTTTTGTAGACCAAGTGGTTAATCAATTACTTGTGAAACTGAATGGCAAATCAACTGATCATAAAAATAATCCATTAATATTGAGAGCCCAGTAGTTGTCTTTTCGCAAAATTGAGTCAAAGACCTATCTAGATCTAGTTTTTGTGTCCATGAGTCAGTTTAAACTCTTTCAAGTGTTTTTTAATCCAGCCGGACATCGATTAGAGCCAGAACCAAGACAACAAATAAAACCATGCAACATGAGAGCTTCTTACCGGCTTGCTGGGGTATACGTTGGAGATGTGACTCTTCAGCCTCTCTACAGTCCAGTTGAGGAAGCAGTTAATGGTCTGGTCTTCATACTTCTGGTTGGGGGCCTTAATGACCAGGGTTACAGGACTCTCAACTGCCCAAGAGTCCATGGCTCATATTACTAGCAGGGTGGGCTCTGAAGAACCTGAGCTCAGGACTGACCTGAGGAGAAAGTTACCTCAAATCCTCTCCATTCTGGACTCAGTAAAAACACACCTAATACTCTCCCTGCTGTTCCCCTTTTACAACATCTGCCTCGTCTGCGGGGGAAGTTGGTGCTTTCCAACGATATTGATGGGAATTCTTCTTTGGTGATAGTTCTTGGATTTCTGGAGGGAAAAAAAAAAATAAAAGATGAAGAGTCTGAGTCTCTTGTGAAGGAAGTTTTTCATACACTGTAGAGACTGGTGGGGTTTTATAATTATAACAGAATAAAATCATCATTAAATCACATCTTGCTGTTTAGCTTCCTATTTCAGATACACCCATTTGTGTTGAATGTGTTTTTGCTTTGTTTGATATTCTGTCAGTTTCTAAACCCTGGTCCTGATAGTAACTCTATCTCATTTCAGCCGTATTTGTCATAGTTGAAATGAAATGTCACTTTAGAGGCTGTAGTTTCTGGTGATGTTTAATTGTACTACATTGTATGGATTTATGTCTAGTATTTTGTCCATTTATAATAATACTACTAAATATTAGAGATTTAGCTTCCAAAATGACCCCAGAGCTGACCCAATAAACTAATTCTAACATTAAGGTAGGTATTGGTTTTAGACTGTACCAGTTTTACCTACATGTAGCCTAGTACCTAATAAACTGGACACTGAGTGTTAACTTGTAAAAAGAAGATAGTCCTTTATTAGTCCCACAGCGGGGACATTTAGGTTTTAGGATGAATTTCTGCCCAGACAACAGCGTTACTTGTTAGTAGGCCTGTCACGATTAGTCAATTAATTACATAATAAAAAAATAAGCTCGAAGAAATTAGCTGCACCTTCCCAAAATAAAGGCTGAAAACGGAACTATTTTGGTACTAATATTTACTCACCATGTGGCAGATAGCCACATATTAAAAATGTCTTCCAGTTCCAGTGTTAAATATTCTCTACAAATAAAAGTTTATTGATCTTTGAAAAGGTGTACGTTCATTATTATGCCATTGTCTATTATATTAGATAAAAACAACATTATCGTTTATCGCAATAATTTCTGGGACAATTTATCATCCATCAAAATTTGTTATCGTGACAATTGTAGTATGTGAATGAAAATACGCGCCCAGGAGTCTTGTGTTGATCTACAAATCGCAGGATTCCCAAATAGTAGGCCTGTATAATCTAAATAGTTTAGCTGACATGAAGTACATTGAGTGTATGTAGTTTCGCTAACGATGTAGGTACTTCTGTATTGTGTATGCAAAACATTCAAGCATGAAAACAGAAACTATGCTGCTAAGGTGGGGGTCACGAGTTACAGTTCAGACTTCCCGACACCTGCCATGTTGCGTCATCTTTTACAGTATCGTCAAACTGTCAAAACAACAAACGTTAGCCTAACTAATTGTAAATCACAGAGTCAAGCTAAACCAGTACGTCCATAGCTACGTACGCCATTAACCAATACAGCCCCCATGTTCACAAACCAAAAGTTACACTTGGAAAACTAGCTTTAGGTCATTTCGAGCGGCTCTGTTTATAATTTCCTTTACCCTTTATGAAACCAGGGTAACAGTGTTAGCTTGTTGGCTAACGTGTTAGCTTCGCTGTTGCTTGCTAGAAAACTCGGTTGGACTTGCGAACCTTTAACCGCGGTGACAACAAATTTAAGAGACGGTTAACTTAACGACTTGAAGCAAGCCGCCGCCTTCAGAACAGCTTTCTTCTCATACCTGCTTACTCTTGTGGTACCGTCGTCTACTCTCTCCTTCCCAGCTCGGCTCGCCTGCCAGCCTTGTTGTTGTAGTCGGGTGTGTGAGTGTGTGTGTGTGTGTGTGTGTGTGTGTGTGAGAGAGAGAGAAACCGGAAGCCACGTCAGCATTCTCCTCACAACAGCTGATGAAAAGAAAGAGAATTCTAGTTCCAGTACGTTAGCTATTCTTTATTTAAACGGCAAAGCCTCGGAGACACCGCGCTATAATCGATAATAAGCAATTATTGTTGTAACACTCTAATTACTATTATCCGAAGTAATGTAAGCTAGACATATACTGTTATGTTTAACGTCGCGAAATGGAACGAACAAGTGTTGCACCAATTTCTGTGACTTATCAGATTCTGTGACCCAAGTAGGAGTTTAAGCTGTTGCCAGTTTAAATGTTTTTGTCATACATTTTTCCACACAGAGTGTATTTTATTGACAAACTGTAAATAAACTAATTCAAACTAATTGATACTATTAGTGTTCGCCAAAATGGTGCCTCCATAGTATTTAGATGGAGCCCCAAAAATCTCGGCTATAAATCTATGAACTGGAAGTTTTACACCCCTGCCCGCTCACTGTAATCCACCTAAACAGGCCTACTGCGGGTCCCTAGTGTGAACCTCAGCACCTTTATGAAATGACTTTAATTTTAACCTTTTTTGTTTGTGAAGTGTGCCATGAAAAGCGCTTGTATGACAAAACATTTTTTATCAGTTATCAAAATGTGTGATCCTGTCTGTTTATTAGGGTCATAAATGTTTGTGAGCTATACACTGTTATGAGCTTTTTTGTATTTATAGTCTCACAAACATTTCTTATCAAAAATTCAGACCCTCTCTATATCTATAGGGTAATAATGCTGTTTATCAAAATGTGCGTCCCTTTTAGTATCTGTACAATCACGTTCTTGTTAGTTTTAACATTTGCTACACTTACTAAACACTATGGGAGCCCCAGCTTTGAAAATCCAGTATGTGATTGAGAATGATAGAAATGTACGTAGAAGCAACGTAGCTGACAGTCGAATTAGGGTTGGTGTGTCACAGAATCACATGCAACACCTGGACTACTTTCTGCTAAAGGGAAAGACAATAAGAAAAGGTATTTTACAACCAAATAGGACTGCAACGAATCCTTGCCAAGCCATCTGTTGATTTTTGTTAATATTAATTTTTAGTCTATAAAATGTCAGTTATAATGTTTTATCAGTCCAAAAAGCTGCAGTATAGGAAAGAAAAGCCTGAGAATATTTCACAAACTTTTATTTACGTAGAATTCTTTCGCTATGCATGCTTCACTGTACAAAAGGTGTTTGTGAGTTGTTCATTTTTCCAGTTTGAAACCAGTCACCCTCCAGCCACATGTTCAGTTCTGTAGTTGTCTGAAGTTTGAAGGTTTTAAACCCGGATTACAGTTTCAGTTTGCGGAGAACCTCCTTGGTCAACTGTTTGCTGTACCGGTTGATTTTCACGTGCCCAGGCATCCATCCCAGCAGAAAGCGATGGAAATCTGTCCAGGCAAATGCAAACATCTCCCTCCACTCTTTCTCCAAGGCAGCAAAGTCCACATCCTTTTTTACAGATTGATTTAATTTTGTGAAATAGTAGTCCAGCAGGCCTGGTACCCTCTTTTCACACTCCCTCTCCCCCATGCAGCTTCCTAAAAAATACACAACATCTTTCATCCCACAGCCCCCTCCAACATACTGGAAGTCTACAGCCGCCACATCCCGTCCACTCTGGGAAAAACAGAAGTTGGCTAACTTGGCGTCTCCGTGAACGACGGTCTTAAAGCGACATTCGTTGAGTATCTTGTCAATGCCAGCGGCCGCTGCTTTGAGCTCGGCGTGGTCCATGGCCTCCAGCTCGTCTGGCCGGGTCTCCAGATGCCAGTAGGTGCCAACGGGCCACAGGCCCTCCGGTGCCACACCCAGGAAGAGAGCATGGAAGTGTGCAAGCCAGCTGAGACAAGCCTTTACTTCTCGGTCCTTCACACTGGTCCTACAAAGAAAAACAGTCAACCTTATTCATCCAGCATGACATTTACTTATACTGCACTGTATGTCTGACTCTTCTCCATCCAAATACCAAGAAAACATGTCCTGAAATTGACAAATCATTTAATTATGTAGGATTATGTTGAAAAGAAAAGGTCAGCAGACCTACACAAGCGGTTTCCAACTGTTTTTATTTCAGTTATGCACTCCAGCCCGTTGAATTTGGAATGTGAAAATTGCTTTAGGGTTGAACTGCTGATTCTCAGATCTATTTTTTAGGGTACTTGCATCCACTTTAAATGAGCCATGAAGAATTGTTTCCTCCTTTAAAACATGAGACCAAAGCTGAAAACCACTTGGATTCCTACACAGGGCTGTAGCTCCCCTCGAGGACACTGAGAAAACGTCCCTTATTATTATTATTATTATTATTATTATTATTATTATTATTATTATTATTATTATTATTATTATTATATTATATTATATTACAGAAGAGATTACATTGAGTAATTAGCTGTTACACACAGCCTATGGCAATTACACACACATAACACTTAGTGGGTTTTGAAGGCTGATTGTGATCAATTTTAAATTGTTCTGCTTTTAACCAAAAATATAAATGTATAGAGAGTTTGTAGAGACTAGAATTGTCTCTACAAAGAATTGTATCCTGGCAATATGAAGAAACTTGAAATAGTTTTTAGACCATTATGTTAGAGACTGACACTTACAGAAAATTTAATTATACACATAAGTCAATAATCCAAATATGGCAAAATTAAAATATTTATGAAAATATCTGAATTTATGAACTTCCACCAAAAAAAAGGCGCGTGGGGATGAGTTGCCCATTCTGCCCTACTTGCAGAACTACAGACTGTCCTTTCCACACAACATTTTCTGTGGTCATACCTTCTCTGATCATAACCAGCCACATCCAGATCCTCCAGCACGATCAGCATCTCGTCTCCATAGGAACAGGCGGCGAGACAGGCGGGGGTCCGGCAGCTCTGATTGGTGGAATAGTTCTGGTACCAGTGTGTCTCCACCTGGTAGGATCTCACTTTACGCATGTGGGAGCGATCAGTGTTCCAGCCTCCGGGATGCTCGGCCTCCTCTGGAAACTTGACATGTTTGACGACCACTGATGGCCGCTCGCAGCCCTCCAGGTGCAGCCTGACTATCTCCCCATAACCACTCCACAGGGTCTGGATCTTTGCACCAACACGCAGGGACGAGGCACCACACGCCTGGAGGATGACATCCTGGTGCTCCTGTTTCATTTCCAGTCAGAGCTGAACAGAAAAGAGAAAACACAGCATTATAATGTGGAACTAACTACATTTACTCAAGTACTAATTCAATGTACTTGCACTTCACAGTACAGTGACGCTACAAACATATGATCATCTTAAAAAATATAATGAATCACTATGGATTAAACCCAACAAAAAAGAAGTTAGTCCAACCTTTAACATCTACAGCAACAAAATGCTAAATACATATTAGACCAGAAACATCATAGTAAAACTCTGACAGGGCACATTTTACTGCCCAATCACTACTTTCTATAATGAATACATCTACACTACACACATTTTGTTAGTGTTATTGTTGGTATTTTGATAGTGTCCCTTACCTTACTCACAAATGATAAAGCTTAAGCATCCAGACCACAAAAATATATAGGCTTTATTTCTTCTGTGTTATCTTCTCACACATTCAGCGGATGCTACATGACATGCAATTTAAGCCGAAATTATATAAATACAAATTGAAAGTGTGTAACAATAACAATCTCCAATGTTCCAACACACTACGGATAGATAACTATGCTAACCCTAACCCATACTATACCCCAATATACAGTCAATGCTCTCAGCTTCAGTTCATACCAGGAAATACTCTCCACAGCCATAGACAGTCAAAGAGGTTTAGGGTGTAAAGCTACAGACTACTACTATGTAAGCCAAATTAACACCACTGCCACTTGCTGGACTGGAGTACATCAACAGAAAGCCTAATTGTTAAACCCAAAAGTGGATTAAGTTTACAACCTACCACAAAACAACAGCAGCCCGATCAACTCTTTTACATTGTTATAGGCTAAGTGGAGAACGTAAAACCAGAGAAACCGGTTTAAACAGGAGCGTGGCGACAGCTAGGAAAGTTAACTATTCCATCTTTTTATTGTTACACCCAGAAAAAACATTATTAATCTGTATATAGATACTATATATACAGTCTATGATAAATACGGCGGATGACGATGACATTATTCTCGCTAGTCATCCGAGATGAAGCATTTAAATTCCGAATGAACTTTCTAGACTTCTGTGGAATTCATTATTTTAGTGAACGAACAGGGGGTGTAATCCGTTAAAATTTGCACATTCGAATGTCTTCGCTTCAAGTAATTATAACACATCCCACATATATCTGTGTATTGTTGTTAAATTATTGCGAGAAATCTGTGCAAACTGTCAGACTAAACGTTTGAGTATATTTGGTTGTAACCAACTACACCCCTGCTAACCTATACGCAGTGGTGCATTCCAAATGACAGCTCAACCTGGCTAGCCTCCGTGCCCGAGCAGACTGCAACAACCACGGAAAGCAAGACTTTTAAACAAGAACTCTGCGTTTTATTTGTGCCGTTATAGTCTAATTTTAAACAATTAATTACCAACATGTCTGTTCCTAAGAAGGGAGACTTGTCTTTAAGCGAGAAGGAGTTGTTTGAGGTTATTACTGCAGGTAACGTTAAGCCTCTTCGGCTAAAGCTAATCCGTCTAGAACTCACACAGGGGCTAGCTCTTGTTTTCTTGTATGATTACGTTACAAATATTACTAAATAATGTCAGCCTGACGCTTTTGCTGCTAGGGGACTGCCTAGTTAAACCATAGCCATTAACTCAGTTGTGAGTTTGCATGGTAAAAATCGTCAGCTAATGTCAGATAACAGCTAGCTACTAATGTGTACATGTGATTGCTGTCTGTATTAGCATGCCCCCCACCTCAGTGAACTCAACTTCCAGGATGACATTAACGTTGTGTCTTTGGAAGTTTTTGTTGTATGT
This sequence comes from Etheostoma cragini, assembly GCF_013103735.1. Classification (NCBI taxonomy): domain Eukaryota; kingdom Metazoa; phylum Chordata; class Actinopteri; order Perciformes; family Percidae; genus Etheostoma; species Etheostoma cragini. Next base: position 25,787,669 of record NC_048412.1, on the reverse strand, counting down.
TATGCAACAGTTACATGATAACAAACACAAATATGATGAAGTCTGTGGGAGAAAAAAAATCCCAGAAAGTAAAAGGGGGTGGATTTACTGTCTAGGTCTGCATCAGCTGCTGGTAAAGCTTGGTTTTTCATAATGTAATAATACTGTTTTGTATGCATTTAGGAAATGTCCAAGAGGCCTCGAGGCTGCTGGGCTGTAAGGATGTTCGTGTTAACTGCTTGGATGAGGTAACGGAGTGTTTCTGACTCTTAATGCAGGTTGACACATTTAATGATAAACTGAATTTCTCCCAATTCACGTTCAAGTTACTCATTTGGCATATGCCCAATAACAGAGAAGCAGTTGTTGGCAATGAAAATCTTAGCTCTCAGTAATCTATTTGCATAAAACAATACAACATAACGGATCAATAAAGAACAAATTGTGCTGGTGATATAGAAAAACGCTGTTGTCAAATCTTGTCTAATGCCACTTTTGATATTTGACAACAGTTGACTGATGATTAATTTCGAGGCACAAAAATCCAGCTTTAAATTTGATTTAACCTGTTGCTTTTTTTAAAGACGATTAACAGTCCTGAAAGACATCTCTCTACTGCCAGTATTAAACGTTTTTTTGTCTGCTGCAAGGTAGATTTTAAAGATTGGATTGTACTGTTTAAACCTAATAAAATGGCAGCCAGGGGTGGCATATCTTCTGGTACGTCTTAAAGCAATCACTAAAACTGAAAGTTTTACCATCATATTAATTTAGCTATAGTCGTAGCTTCACATTGTATTATTACAAAATGAATATATTTCTGTTGCATCAAATGACCTGACAGGTTTCTAGGAAGTTTTTCTTATATTAATCATGGTGAGCAAATTTAGCCTGCATCTCTGACTTGAATGTAATCATCCGTGCAATTGTGTCGAATGTAGAAGAGAAATCATAAGATTTTTATTTTCAAGCTCTTTCTTTGACCGGGGACATATGTGTGGGACCAGAGGACGTGTGAATCACCACACTGGAGGGCTTTGGAAGAGACCCTTCATGTCCTTCCTTCTTTCTCTCTGTCAGTTTTATGTGTCCGCCTGTCAGAAGCAGGTGTTTGAAACAGATGTTCTGTTGAGTAATGGAAGCTGTGATTTTTGCTGCTTTTTTTCTATTTATATCATTTAGGCCTGTATTATGTCATATGATCATGTAAAGTTGTAAACTAATTGTCCTTAGCTTTTGTTTGTCAGACAAAATGTTTTTTTTTTTTTCTATTTTCTGAAATCTGATTGACAAAGAGATTAATTGAGAAAATAATCAGCAGATGAATCGGTAATTAAAGAAGTTGCAGTCCTTAATGCATGTAAATCCTCTCAAGCTTAATGGTCTTCATTAAGCCGACTGGATATTTCAACTTCACAGTACATATAACATTACAACTGGTGACGATGCCGCCATTAGGACAACACAGACAGAGATGACAGATGAACAATAAATATGCTAAATATTAAGCAAAGCATAACCGTTTAAACTTTTTTATTTTATTAATATTATTGTTAGCAGACAGAGTATCCAAAATGCTTGGCATATTCACAATTTAACTCTTTATTTTTTTGTAACAACACAATAACACAATTAACAATAACAACAGAATAACAACAATTTTGTTCATAACCTTTTTGCTTATGTAAATGTCACATTGTTAAACTTTCAACTTTTCTGTCTTTTTTTGTCTTGTCCACAGTATGGGATGACTCCTCTCATGCACGCTGCTTACAAAGGAAAAGCAGACATGTGCAAGTTGCTGCTGCAACACGGAGCGGACGTGAACTGCAATGAACATGAGCATGGCTACACAGCGCTGATGTTTGCTGGCCTGTCAGGTATGCTATTAATGTAACGGATGAAATATTTTAAATGTTGAACTTGGTCTTTACAGCATGATGTTTATTTAGGCTGGCATTCTGGCAAGTCTCTCCCCGTATGTGTTGTGACTCCTCTTCCTCTGGCCTGTAGGCAAGACTGACATCACGTGGATGATGTTGGACGCCGGGGCAGAAACAGACGTGGTTAACTCTGTTGGAAGGACTGCTTCACAGATGGCCGCCTTTGTCGGTACGTCTGTTGGTGACATTTACACAACGATCCGTTGTTCTTAAGCCTTCTATCATGGAACTCACAATGACCAGGGATTGGACCAGGACTGCACTTCTTTGTCAATCAGGAACATTTACCCAGTGACTTTGTTCCTTTTATAAAATCACCAAATGTTTGCATTTCTTTGTTTAATGGGAAAGGCTACAATTTACGCACAATTAGTGTAGTTTGGAGACAAATGGGATAAAAACAGGAATGTGGCCAAGCATCTGTAAAAGAGTTTCCTGCTTGAAATACACTTGTTTTATAAACATGCTTGAAAATCCGTGTAGGTAGGTTGGCCGCGGGGGTAGACATTCACACAGATAGCTCTAAATGCGTACAGATAACATGCCACTTGGCTTAAGAAAGTCAGCTTGTACTGTATGATTACGCAAAGTTATGATGTCATGTTGTGCTCTGACTAAACATAAACATGTGACAAACGCTACATTAATGTTAAAAACTAAACCATCTCTTTTTTCCCCTCTTCAGGGCAGCACGACTGTGTCACGGTGATCAACAACTTCTTCTCCCGTGCCAGACTGGATTACTACACCAAGCCCCAGGGTTTGGAGAAGAACCCCAAGCTGCCACCCAAACTTGCCGGACCCCTCCACAAGGTCATCATGAGCACCAACCTGAACCCCGTCAAGGTAGGGCACCGCTGGACAGGGACTGGTAATACAGTAATTGTTTTGTAAATATGTGTTAAGGGGCAGACTAAATGAATGTCTCCATCCTGCAGCTTCCTCATCCAACCACCTGCTAATACCTCCCTGTACAAAGCATATAAAGTGTCTGCATGAGTGGTTCTTAATTAAAACACACCAGCAGCCATTTGAACTGATTCTGTTCATTCACGGGGAGGGGACAAGTAATCAGAGAACTAATCAGCTGCTGCAGTGTTCAGTTGGATTGGAAACCAGCATGCTCTTAGGCTTCTTGGGTCTTTGCACCGGGCAGAGACCCAAAGGAGGTTAGATTTGTGCTAACAAAGTTTCAAACAGCTCAGTACAAAATTGTCTACTGTTAAGGCTACTGCTGCATATGCGTAAAGGGGTTGTATAAAGCCCTTTGCTGCTCCAGAGAAAGCGGCACAAAATCTGATAATTTTCCTCGTGATGTCAGTGATTTAGCGTTGTTGGGTTTAAAGACTAAAAGTTTGAAAATGAGAACAAATCTGGGTTTGTAAGGTTAGAAAGAAGTGATCTCACCAGACCTCTGTAGCCCGCTCCTCATCTCAGCTGCAGGCTAGAGTCTCGAGGCTACGTTAACCCTTACTACGCATTATATAAAGCATCAATATCGATGGTGGAACCTTTGGTGGTTGAGTTGCATTGTAGGTTATGTAGGCAATAGGTTTTGATAAGGAAGAAAAATGCATGAAACAAAGACAATATCCTGGGTTCTTCTGCATTGATTTTAATCTTTTTTTTTGTTGTAATTTGTCCATCGTGGTTCTACTGAGCTCCCCTGGGGTCAGCTGGAAAATAAAACTAAACCGTGCGCACAGAATAAAAATCCGTGCCCTTGGTTTTTATAAACTATACACACGGATTCATAATCCATGCTCTCGGTTTTATAAACATGAGCAAAGTAGGAAAGATATTTGCAGATTCCAACTTCTGGGATTAATTACTCCATACCCAAATGTTATTAAATCCCAAATGACGCATCTTTCCTAACTAAGTAAGTAAGGTTAACAATGAGCTACAAACAAAACAAAACGAGCCTCCAACCTGGAGAAATAAGATTGGTCTCTAGTAGCAGCTGGTGGTGACACAACACAAAAATATGTATTAATTTAATGATTAAATAATGTAGTGTCTGCAAACTTACCTCAATTATAACTTGTCTCCTCCTAGTTTTACGGCAGCACTTTAAAAAAATAAGTTGCGATACACATTTAATAATTAAATTAATTGATATTTTTGTGTTGGAGTTTATAGACGCTCCCTAAGCACCGCGGCTGCTGCTAGAGACCAATCTTATTTCTCCAGGTTAGACGTCTTGTTTTGATTAAAAATGATTTGATATAATTTCACTATAGAGTAATTAATCCCAGAAGTTCAAATCTGTGAGTATCTTTCTAACTTTGGTCACATTTATAAAACCGAGAGCACGGATTATGAATCTGTGCGAACAGTTTATTAAACCGAGGGAAAGGATTTTTATTGTGTACGCGTGGTTGATTTTTTTTTTCTCAGCTGACCCCAGGGGGGGCTCCGTATGGTTTCAACAATGTTATAAGAGGGAAATGCCAAATTGGTGTCAACACAACTCTTTGAAATAACTGGAACTTAATCCGTGTTGCTTGTGTTTTGCAGATGGTGATGCTGGTGAAGGAGAACCCCCTGTTGGCGGAGGTGGAGGCTCTGGAGAAATGCCGCCGGGTGATGGAGCTCATCTGTGAGAAGTGCATCAAGCAGCAGGACATGAACGAGGTGCTGGCCATGAAGATGCACTACATCAGCTGCGTGCTGGGAAAGTGTGCGTCCTTCCTCAAGGACCGCGAGGACAAGCTGGACGGCCTCATCAAGAGGTGAGGCCATTGGGGCTATTCCTGAGGATTTGTGGTTCCTTTTAGGCGCTAAATGGCCACATTGTGTTTTTTAATATTTATCAAAGGGCTACATTGACATAGACATGATTTTAGCTTCACGGATCATGACTGCACCTCTGTCTAGACATGGCTTCTTTCAGGTTAATATTAATACAATTTTTTAAAAACATACTAGTCATAATCTTTTTTTTTTTCTTTCTCTTTGATACCTGTCCTGCAGTTTGCTGAAGGGTCGGGACAGCGATGGCTTCCCCGTGTACCAGGAGAAGTTTCTCAGAGAGTGCATTCGCAAGTTCCCTTACTGTGATGCTACTCTGCTGCAGCAGCTGGTGCGGAGTATCGCCCCTGTGGAGATTGTGAGTCCGGATGAATGATGAAAACTTTTTAGAGATGATTATATCCATCAATGTGATATAAAGAGTGTTTTTCTGACCCATGTATCACATCACTGTACATCTGAAAAAGAGGCTCTCATGTTTTCTTTACATTTGATTTGAATGAGTCTCATCTAAATGTAAACTATGTGTGTGAATGTTTTGTTGTGCAATGCCAATCTGTTTTCTTGTCCATTTTCTTTGTTTTCTTTCTTTCCATCATCGCAGGGCAAAGACCCCACAGCTCTGTCAGTGCTGACTCAGGCCATCACAGGCCAGGTGGGCTTCATGGACGCCGAGTTTTGTACCTCCTGTGGAGAGAAGGGAGCCGAGAAGAGATGCTCCATCTGTAAAATGGTGAGTGTCAAAACGGCAGCAATATAACAAGTTACATCTTTCCTACATGTTCAAAAAGTTCAGTGTCCACGCTCTTGTCACTTCTCGTATTGATTATTGTAACTCCCTCCTGTCTGGTTTACCCTACAAGTCCATCCTTAAACTCCAGTTGGTCCACTCAGCTGCCCGTATTATCACTAGAACCGCAGCACCTGAACACATTAGTCCACTCCTTAAACAACTGCCCTGGCTCCCTGTCCAATACTGTATTGACTTTAAGAGTCTTCTTCTCCCTCTTCAAAGCTCTTCTCCCTCTTCAAAGCCCCCCATAGTCTCGCTCCTCCATACCTCTCTGAACTCCTTCAGCCCCACACTCAATCCGTCCGATCCTCCTCTTCCTCACTACTTTGCACTCCTTCGGCCCGCCTGTCCACATTGGGGTTTAGGAACTCCTTCCCGCTATCCGTCCGTACCATAGAGTCCCTCCCCTCCTTTAAAACCTCCCTGAAAACCCGACTTTTCCGAAAGGCCTACGCCACATGACTTCACTCTCTGTCAAAACAATGGATAGATTGGGTTATTTAAATTTTCTATCTCAATCTTTTAAATGTTTGTTTTAATTTAATTATATTTGCCTTTTTAACTGTATTTTTTCTTGAGTTTTATGAAAGGCGCCCATAAATAAAATGAATTATTAAATGTATTATTATTTTGATTCAGTATCAACTTCCATTCTTTAAAAAGAATAAAGATGAAGTTATTATTATTAGTGAGAATAGACAATAACAGGGATTTTATATTTCATGGTCAGCGTCTCAACCACTGAGCGAAGGGTGTACCCTTTAACAGTTAATATAATTAAGTTAATATATTCACAAGGGCTTTCATGTGGAGGAAATCTTGCAAGAAATTTGTTTTAACAATATACCAACAACAACAACAACAAAAATACACATACTGTCAATTAAAAGCTGTTTTGATGCTTTTCTTTCTTCTCTCATAATCCTGTCTCACATGTTCAAATAAAGTCACTTTATTTTATGTTTTGGTACTAGGTGATCTACTGTGACCAGGCCTGCCAAAAGATGCACTGGTTCACCCACAAGAAAGTGTGCAAGAAGCTCCAAGAGCAGAGAGAGAAGCAGGAGGTGGAATCAGCCAAGCTGAGGATGCAGCAGGGCCAAGGTACTCCATCTATCAAAGAGACAAAACATGACAGGATATAACTCTCTTCAGGATGTAAACTGGGTGTGGGATTGGTGGGATTACATTTATGTTCAGAATAATAGAAGTGTGTTTAAAAAAGTAAATATTGCTCAAAATCCTTAAAATAGCTTTTAATTCCATAATATCAATGCATTGGGAACACTGCACATTCACTACCAAATCAAAACATGACCAGAATTGATCAAGTTTGTTTTATACCTTTACAGAAAGTGAAGAAAAAGGAAAATTAGGCTGTTAAAAAAATAGCAGTAGTTGCATTTTTCTTTACAAACTGAAACATGTACTGTAGTAACTGAAGAATGTATAAAGGGTTTGCTTTACTTTGAATCACTGCACTAATATTTATTTCTGAGAAGTGCTTCACATCTGTGTTGCATGGAGTCCACCAACTTCTGGCGCCTGAACAGGTATTCCAGCCCAGGACCATTGAACTACTTCCCACAATTCCTCTGCATCAATCTTGTTATTCTGGAACCCATTTTACTGAGTATTTCAGTGTGAAATGCGCTGTAACCACCATGCACAACATTTGCTTCCTTCCGTCCTTACAAATGGGCCATAATTAAAACCTGTTTCTTCCCAGACTCTATCACCTCACTAATTGAACACATCGCTGCTATTATTTTGAACATGCCCCTTTCGATCACACATTCATTTACACAGAATGAGCAGCATGCATATCATGACTGTTGGGGCTGTTGGTTTTCTATGACTCTACAACACTTACTAGTAAATTATTTGCCATGTAGAAATATCACTTCTACAAAAAAGTATGATTTATGAGGTTAGTGATGTTTGACTGCTATTATTTTGAACACAACTGTACATTTTAAGATGGGGTTGCCTCATAGTAACAAAATTTACAGAAATGAAAGCAGCATTGTAAACAAGGTCATTTTAACCAGCACATACCTGAAATTAACTTCCAAGGCACAGCAAATTCCCTTTGGCCACAGCGATGTATGAAACATTCATTAAAGCTTAAGCTTTTAATGACCTCTAATAACATTTTGAGAACTTCTTTGGCCTATGCAAAGGTATATTTAACATATAGGGCTCTTTTTATTTTTTGTTTTATTTTCATTTTTCTAAGAAAGAAATCTGGAAATGATTTTTTTTATTAAGTGTGTAAATATAAAAGTTAAATTGAATAAAGATCTGCAGTGATCAGTGTCATCATGCAGCAAGAAACAACTTTGGGATAAATGGGGACCTAAAATTCAGGGAAATGTGGTTTAAACCAAACTACTAATCTTTTTATTTAAAGATGAGCCTTTAACAATCCATCGGAGTGATGTCAAAGCTTCTTCACCCAAATCCATTTCTTGTCCAGGTGGCACTTTGTCCGAAAAAAAGTAAAGTTCATTAAACCAACCTGACCGAACATGAAACAGCACGGACACTGCTAATGGCTAACCTCAACTTCAGATGGCTCGATTCTGTACAAAAGCAAAGTCAGACCTAACTATGTTGTCTCTGTGTTTCAGAGGAGAGCGACGCCGTGCAGGAGGCCACAGACTCCATGCAGGAGCTCTCGGTGGAAACCAACAGTCAGGTCGCCCCCTCAGAAACCTCAATCCCCTCTTCCATCCTGGCCGCTGACAACTGAGGAACCCCTGACGGTCAGCGAACAGAATAAATCCATAAACAGACATCCAGAAACAGAGCAAACTGGCACTGAGACCGAAAGCCCATCAAGGACTGGTCCAGCAGGACATAGGAACCCGTATTTATTATCGAGCCGAGACTGTCACAAAGGCAGGAAAACACTTAAGGCATACGAGGAATGTTTGTGTCGTCTTTTTTTGTAATTTTTATATGTTAATTTTTTGGATTATACTATCATATGTAAGTGTGAAAATTGCGTACTCTGATGTGTTAGTGGTAGAGGCCACTTGGAGGGGGAGGGGGGGGGACATGTGAATCAATCACATCAATGGCAATACTTCCATTCACGTGTTTTTTTCGCTTCAGAAAATTAAACTTTCCAATTAAGCGAAAAGGTTTTCACGTTAGCTAGAGGTGGTTTTGTCTTTGGCGCAAAAGAGTTGATTCACTTAAAGGGATTTCCCCTGCAGAGGTCTGAGGAGCAGTTAACCAGAGTCCTCATAGTTTAGAACGCCAACACTGAAAGCTGAAGGTGCCTGCAGGATGTACCTGAACAATCTCGGAAATAAAATGTCGATGACATAATTCGCTCCAAACCAGTGGATTCACATTTCAAAACTTCACTTAAAAGTTGCTTGACAATTGAATGAAACACGGCTGATGATGGAACATTATTCTGCCTTAAACTGTAGCAAAATGTGCTGGAGAGAAGTGGCTTTAGCCAATCAGAGCTGTTGTCTGTTTGCAATACTCTATACTACATTTATTACTGGGGCCGTTTTTATGTACTGATAAAATCATGACAGATTGTGAGTAGAGGGCATGGCTGAACAATATTGACCAAAAATGTATATTTTTAAATAGAAACAACATAAACATGAATATATTTAAAGTGTATTGTGAAAACTTATGTCAGTGCTCAGGATTTTACCAAACGGTAAAATAATGAAAGGTTGTTTGTTTTTTCCCAAAACGCAACATCATTTGTTGAATAAGAATGGTTGTACACAGCACAAGAACATCGTGACCAGGATACTTTGGTTTGAAAAATGTCAGTAGTTTGGTTTTGATATTCATTTATTAATTGTGTAGCCTCAATGGACAGACGTCAAACTAAAAGTCCAATGGGGCTTTGTTTGTCCTGAATACTGATAATATCCACTATGTCCAAAAATGTGAGCTTAATCACATTAAATAAAGACCAACTTCATCAAAGTGCCCACTGATCATATTTATTTTTGGTATAATGTGTTTCTACTCCACTGCAGACAGTTTGGGTGAGGATTCACCAATCAGAAGGTTGTGGTTTCCATCCCACCAACCAACCAATTCAGCAAAAGTTCAACAAACTCTGCTGCTCTGATTGGTTACATGTCTATCCAACTGAGGCATTTTCTTTCCTGGTTCAATTGAATCGCTCCTCATAATCACAGCCCAATGGAGCATTATTAGCCTCATAATCGGACTAGAATCTGAGTATGGCGACGTCAGGCTAGTTCAGCAGCTCTCTCTGTGGAGCCACAAAAGGCTTTATATATGCAGTAGTACTGCATTAACTGTGCATTAACGCACAATAATGTAACAAATGCAAGCCACGCACAAGTTATAATTTGTGACTGGCTGCAGTCCTTGCAGGTCAGCCACGTATGTCCCTGAGATCTTACCTTTTCTATCCAAAACCAGGACAGAAGGCAGGCAGTGGATGACATGGATTATGACAGGTTTTTGTAATTTTTCCTGCTAAATTTGGAACATATTAACATCTTTGTCATTAAACTGCAGAGAAGACGAGTATCCAGCAGAGGGCAGTGTTTCACCACAATTAACAGGCAAACGAGGTACATTCAGTTTGTAGGTTTATTTGTAAAGGAAGCCCAGAAGAATTAGCCTTTGGATTCAAGACAACCAGCTGATTTCACTGATTCAACCAGAGACAGGAGTAGAAACCAGTAGAAACCAGTAGAAACCAGTTGGTTTAAAACCCTTTTTCTTTTGAACCCTGTCCAAGCTATCACTCGCATGACTCCTCTCCTCAGTGCTATGCCCTCTATCAACTACTCTGGCTTTTTGAATAACTAATTTAGTTATTAGTCTTCATCAGTGAATAAAAATATGAACGTGTCATGTGAAAAATAAGTTTTGTATCCTTGGTTACCTCATGTTTTGTTTACATGACACCTGAACCAGTTCTATTTGCCAATGAAGACCAGGAGATGAGGTTGAAAGCTCCTTGAAAGCATGTTCGTAGATTAATAATTAAATAATTAATTTTGACTATTTATTGACACTCTGTTTTGTTAGAAATCAGTACACATGGGCACACACACACGCAGACGGAGAGAGGTCAGAGTGAGTGGGCTGCCAGTGCTGGACTAGAGCGGTTCAATGTTGATATTGTTGGAATTATTGGAATATTGGCGCTTTCCCAAAATATTTACACGATTAGAAAAAAAGAAATATTCATCAGTAACATGGATATGAAAAAGTGCATAAAGGCAAAAAGGTAGAACAACTAGAACCGTCTGGTTAGTTCAAGAAATTACATTAATGTCATATAGGATCAGTCCCGTGGAATAACAGAAGGGAAGTAGACACAGCCCTACCTCCGCTGTGTGTCTTCGGTTGGGATCTTTCCCAAACTCTGTAGCCACCATGACCTTTCTTGGCTTTGTTCCAGGTGTTGTGCATTCCTTTTGTTCCCCTCCGGTCAACCCTCGCCACACCTCCGAGTACTGCATAAGGGCGCTTCCTGATCATGCACACACTCCCGCCATGCTGCTTGTCAATATGCTGTTAACCCAACCACCTTTCATTTCCCATGAGGGTTAGGGGCTACTGAACTCCTGTTGCTGGGGTTTGCTGTCGCTGAAGGCACAAAAGAGAGAGCCTATCATATAGTCACTATTCTGGATTTGTTTAAGCCGGTCCCATAAGGAGCTCAGAAGGGCGTCGAAGGGTAACTAGTCTTCTGACAGGAGCTGGCCGTGCTGTCCTTTATGTTCTCTCGGAAGTGGAGTGAATGAGCCTCTGGTTCTCCTGTTTGAGGACAAACAAAAGAGAGAGGAAACAATAACAGAAACTGTGAAGTTTAATGACAGACTGGCTTCACCTGTGGAGGGGATTTACTAGAGTACTCAGAAAATACCTGCAGTATTTGCCTTATCTATTTATTTTCTATTTGTACAATCATTTATTCTGGTCTGAAAGGGTTTTGCGTTAAAATGTTGAAATCATGTTTAAACCCTCCTTGTAGGCTATTCATCTGCTTTTTAGTGTTGAATTGTAAATGTTATCCAGTATGTGTACCCTTTATGTACTTGTTTTGTTTAGTGTCAGCACTAGGAAAGTGTTCATTTAAAATGTGTGAATAATCCTATAATGTGCAAGCAACCAGACACGAAAATAAACCATTCATTAATTCATTCAAACCCTGCAAGGCCAAAAGTGTGTGGACACCTGAACTTGATGCTCATGCAAGATTTTTGAACTTCTCCTCCCAAAACTCTGCCCTTAAATCTGCCTTTATAAGATCTCTCATTCAGTTTAGGAACCTGGCTGCAGGGATTTGCTGCCATTCAGCCACAAGAGCGCTGGATGATGATTCCTGGAGGATCATAGTTGGCGTTCCAGTTCATCCCAAAGGTGTTGGGGTCAGCGCTCTTTAAAGGTCTCGCGCCGAACTGGGGCCGACCATTTCTTTACAGAGCTGGCTTTGTTGCATTGAAGCACAGTCACTTTAAAACAGGAAGGAGACAAACCCAAACAACCAAAAATAACCTAAATAGACCTAAAGCGCACATATGTAAGTTGACAGGTGTGTCAGCTTAGTGTCGGCCATAATGTTTCTGTCCTTGCCTTTTCCCTGCATTTTATGTTTTTCCTTTTTTAGATCCTTCTTTCTTAAGCCGGTCCCACAAGGATCTTTTCTCCTTTAGCTTTTTGTAATCCTTCCTTCCTTCTCCAACTTTCATGTGTTTTTTAATATTTTGTTCTTTTCCAACTTCTTTCTTTCTTTTTTTTCTCCCTGAACTAAAACCTTGAACTTTAGATTTGACATTTACATTAAAACTACAGTGCTTTATAACACCTAGAAATATTTATGTCCATGTTTTTAACTGTTAAGAGGGGTTTACCTCATTGAGAGGATATCCGTCACCACTGATTCAAGATTAAAACGATAACCTTACACTCAGGGGAAGAAAGACTTGTCCTCAGGCCTACTCCTCTCCATTCTGAACCGGGACAACAGCCCTAAAAAATAATTGTCCTTGTGATAATAAAAAAAAAAAACTAAAAAAAAAAAGATCCGTGTATCAACTTACATTCACATGAGCAGCAATTAGTGTCTCTGCATGACGCCTCTTTTCAAATCAGTAAGACAGGCCTGGATTGAATGTTCCCCACAAAAGTAATTACACCTCTCCTTGTTTTGTACAGCGGACACACAAAAGACTCCAGTTAGTCTGGGCACTGGGCTCAGTGGACGTGGAGCTGACATGGAGAGGCAGGCAGAAGAAGGATGGCATAGACACGCAGCAAATTACGCACAGACAATATCAGCTTTCATTCTGAGAGAAAGAGAGAGCGAGAGACACACAAGTCATGTGGAAATCATCCAATAGGAGAAACCAACCAGAAGATCTTAAATGATTAGTCGTGTGTACAAACACGTGTGATTAAAGCTCCGTCACCATCCATTAACGAGCTGCGTTTGGGCTGCTTGGATCAGGGGCAAATCATGTTTGGCAATAATGTCTCTGATTTGTCTCACCGACAACTCTGTAGATGTCAGAAAGCTCAATTTCAGAGAAAATATAGCAACATTGCTCATGAATTGATCATCTGCAGTTGTAATGCATCTGGCCTTTTGTTTTGGTTTATTGAAATTAAGTAAAATAATATTAAAAATGCAACATATCATGCTTTGTGAGCCTTTGGAGCTATTTCCCTATCGGTGTTTCCACAGTCCAGCGACTGTCATTATCAGCATGGAGACAGGCATTCAATGTCTGGCAAAACACATTTGGAGACTGAAAAGTAAAGTCAAAGTAAAGTACCGTAGGCATGATTATAGAGCATGTTGAACATAGGAATGCCCTTGCACAATAATCATTATACACTATTTTCCACATGCACAAGAAAAATTGTGTAATGTTGATAAGTCAAGCTTTCAATAGACAGACGTTGCTTTCACAGCATGTGGATGGAGAAGTAATCAGGTTCAAGCATCCAATCTAAAGTTTTTTTTGTTTTTTTAAATGTCTTTCCTTTCTTCTTTCCAACCTTTCCTTCTTCATCTGATCTGAAAACGTATCTGGAGGTGCAGGGTTTTCCCCTGACAGAGAAAGGCTACGCATAATGTACTTTTATATTGCATACAAAAGCAACTATAGCACATTTGGACTGATAATATTTGCTCTTTTCAGCATGTGATCAGAGAAGTGCCAAACTTAATCTGAATGTTTCAGAAATCAAAACGATATCCAAACGTCCAAAACTTAAATTTGTATGCAGCATCACAAGAAGCATGTAGACAAGTTTATCAGCCTTCTCACTGTTTTTTTAAAGTGCCGCATGAGTGAAACCAAAGAAACACACACACAAACACACACTCTCACTCTCATACACTCACGCCTTACATTCAGAGCAGCTGCAGCTTTGATTTGGGGTTTAATGAGGGAGGGAATATTTCATTTCCCCTCAAATGAAACTAATTAATGCAGCGATTCAAACCAGCAGGAGCATTCTGGTCACAGCAACTCAGCTGGGACTCCGGACCACTTCAGATTGTACATGAAAGCTAGAAGGATGAGGAGCTACATTGGTACTAATTTAAACAAAACAAAACAAAGCTCGGCTTTATTGTGCAAAGAAACATCCAGAAAACTACAAATAAAATGCAAATTCTGGTTATCACATCACATGACAATCTAAAGGTTTTTTTTTTTTGACTTGACTACAAAACCTAGATAAAGACCAAAAACCATATACCTTATATATAAACAACTGTATGTATTCAGTGTTGTCTCTGGCATTCCTTCTCTGCAGTATTATGGATGAAGAGCTCTTTATTAATGGCTTCTAAAATCCCATTTTAATAGGCAATCCTTTTTAATAAATCTCCATCCCTGACTTATGTTTTGGTTCATTTAGACTTTGCATGTCTCTCATTATCCTGTGTTTTGTATTGTAATTTATTTCGACTTTTTTTAGTTATATTTTATAAAAAAGCTATATCGGGAACCAACAGCCACGTGTTAATCTGCCCATTACTCAGGCTCCTAATCCTATCATCATCATGATCGTCATCCTTTGCAGAATTCATGATCAAATGTTAAACCCTCCACAGTAAAAGAAGTGGGCGGGGTTATTTTACGAGCGTACATCTGTGGCGACCAATCACAACCTCCCGACAGAGACGCACCTGAGTAGCTGCCAAAAGCGTGAGGCGGGCCGGCTGGATAAAACCACGGCTCTCCCATGCTTTTCATCCAACATCAGTCTACGTGCAGCCGGACCTACATCTCTCCCCCCACTATAGAGAGCAGCCATGCACCTGAGCGCGTACGACTCGTGCCATTCCTTGGTCATGCTTTGCATCCTCCTGAGGAGTTGCCAAGCCTTCAAGAACGACGCCACCGAGCTCCTGTTCCCGCACGAGAGCGCGCCGGTGCCGGAGGTTCAGAGCAATGTGACCCTGAACCGCGCACGGACCGGCGGGAGAGGAGCGGCCAGCGCGGCGCCCGACAGAGGCGGTAAGGACCGGAGGATGCTCCGCTTTATCATGTAGGGGGTATTTGTATAGGGACTCTAACGTGTGTGCGTACGTGTGTGCGCAGGCGTGTGTACGTGTGCGCGCGTGTGCGTGCGTGCTTCAAGATGCTTTTAAGAAAACGTTTCTCTCACTAGTGTAGAGTCTTTGTCTTTTATATTGTTTCCTTTTACTTTCTGCTGTTATTTATAATGTTTGGTGAGGCTATGTGCAAGACATTGAACTGTCATGATATGCAAATACTGGCTTTTTTAGGATTAAGCAATGCATTACTGTGGTCCAATCTCTTACTTTTAGTAGTCTATAGCAGAAAATGCAAGCTGTTCCATTTCCAATTTCCTATTTTTTTACCCTTTGCTTTATTCAATTTTCTTAATTATTCTACATTTAAGGATGCATTCAGCCAAAAACTCTTGATAAAGTTCTGGTTTAAGAATACAATTTCCTTTTTTTATGTGTATCTGTAGCCTACATCAACATCTCCGTCTCAAAGATCCAAATGAGGGACCTTTAAATCAGGCACCTAATCCCATCATCATGCCATCATCACTTACACATACACATTATTCAAACAGATTATAAACTACAAAATACATAATCAAAACACTTTATTAGCATCACACAGCTACAATAAATGGGGGTCCATGATTTGATTCAAAATCCATTTTCAATTCAAAACCATTCTCAGTATGTAAATGTAGTTACTTTTTCCATGTGAAAACACAAAAGAAAAAATCTATTTATGTATGTAAATTGATTTTTCTTTGCACACCCCTATCTATAACAATATCACAACAATCCAGCAGTTGTGGAAAAGTAAATACACAACACTATTATGTCACTGTAAATGTATAACAGAGTCTTGGACAGACAGTGTAAAGGAGGGTTACTATGAGTGGTTTAGTGTAACTGCACTGAGATTACACAACGGCTCTGCTGCTGTAGTCCACGGCCAGTCCCCTCAGTGAGCTGAGGTAACTCTGTGTAACACACCACTGGCTGGCTGTCGTCCAGTGGGGGGTGCAGCTGAATGGAGGTGATCTCCCGTGAACAGGGAGCCTCCGATTGTGGCTCTGAGGGAGGAAAGGGGAGTGAGAGGGAGTTCATTCATCAAACACTCACAGTCACAGAGAATGGAGGGGGGGGGGGCATTGTCACTGAGCCGTATGAATGGACCTGAGCTTGGGTTACAGTGGTGACGGGGTGAGCAGGGGGACATTGTTTGAAGCCTGCGGCAGAATAATACCGCCAGTCGTAGCTGCCGCACAGAGCTAATCCTGGTAAATAAGAAAGTGTTTTTTTCTTCTCACATGGCAAAGTCCCTCAGCTTTTTGAAGTAGAAAGGTCAAAATGCTATTGTGCTCCTTCCCTGGGTTCCGGTGACGTGCCAGAGGCTACGAAGGGGCTCATTACGGACATAATGTACAGGGTTAAAGGCTGCGCTGTAATCCTTCACTATTATCATGGCTTACCTTCCAATATCACGACAGAGTCACTGTGATGTGTCAATTTACTTGTCTCAATTAGTGCTGAAAGGACATTCTGACTCAAATCTCTCAGTCAACTCAATCTAACATTAGAGCTGCAACAATTAGTCGATTCTTTGAAAAGAATCAGCAACTACTAATATGATACAATAATGTTTTGGTCAATACTTTTTTGAAATGGTTAAAATTAAGGGCAACTACATTTGGTCAAAGATGCTCCGAAGACGTTTCAGCTCTCTTCCCACTAAAGCAGAGACTTCTTCAGTTCTTGGGAGCACCTTTAACCAAGGCTAGTTGCCCTTCTGTTCAAGCCTTTGCTGGATAAATATGACCAGGATGACTGAGAACCTTCACAGGCATTTAGTCAACATTCGCTTGTTTCAGCGACTCATATGGATTTTCTTTTCTGTGTCATAGATTTTATTTATTTATTATTGATGTATCAGGGACATTACCTATGACATAATCACAACCAAATGTGAGAGGTGCAAGGTTGTTTTTTTCGTGATGGCTAACTGAATATGCTTGGGTTTTGGACTGTTGGTCGAACAAAACAAGACATCTAAAGACATTACCTTGGGCAGCATGTGGGAAGATTTGAGCTTGTTCTACAATTCCCTGACATTCTATAGACAGAAATATACCTTTTTCCCATATCCATCCTTTTGTATTTGCCGGATTCTTACAATTCTGATTGTGTCTTTCTACAGAGCGAAGCCAAATCGGATGCAGAGAGCTGAGGTCCACTAAGTACATCTCTGATGGCCACTGCACCAGCATCAACCCCATCAAGGAGCTGGTGTGCGCTGGCGAGTGTCTCCCAGCTCAGATGCTTCAGAACTGGATCGGCAGCGCCTACGGCAGGAAGGTGTGGGGTCGCCAGACCAGCAACCAAGACTGGCGCTGTGTCAACGACAAGACCCGCACCCAGCGCATCCAACTGCAGTGTCAGGACGGCAGCACGAGAACGTACAAAATCACCGTGGTCACCTCCTGCAAGTGCAAGAGGTACACGAGGCAGCACAACGAGTCGGGCAACAAGTTCGAGGAACCGGCTCTGTCGCCGCCGCAACACCTGCACAAGCACAAGTCCAAGAGCAAGAGGAGGCTGGGGAAGAACCGGCTGAGTGAGAACTGGCACGACACCGAACCCTGAGACTTACTCTGAATCCACATAAAACCTACAGGAGTTTGGTGTCTGCAACATCGAGACACGAACGTTCAGAGCTTGTGGATTATCTCTCAATGTGAGTGGGACTTGATTTATGTGAAGCTGGTTCCTCACTATGATGGCGAACTCCAAAGCGCATGCTAGGGACTTGTCTTGACATTTGATTCCATGATGTTAAAAGATAATGTGAACAGAACTGGGGTGTGCTAGTCTGCAGAGCCTTCTGGAGCCCCGAGCCAACACACATTCTCCCAGATGTAGCCATGTGCATGCTCCTATGTATTCATATTATATGCAGATGGAGAGATCTGTGGCACCAACACCAGTAAACACAAAACATTTCCACAATCCAGTGTACATACTTGTACATATATCTAATTCTTACTTGCCTTTTTGAAGTATGGCCATACAATTTTACTGTGTAAGATTTATGATGTAATATATTTTCTGTGGCAACATATAATATGATAAGTTTTGCTTAAACGGTGTCATCAGGTGGCTGGAATCTGGAAAAGATTTTTTTTCATTACTAGGTCTTGTAATAACTTTATATGAAAAATAAATATGACTTTTTAATCATGTGTTGTTGTCAATGGAGACTTTAACATGTACGGCCCATGCAGGGTGATATTTCATCTACAGGAGGGGGGGTTACTGATGAAAGTTGGAAGAAAGTGTCACAACTTTTGCAAAATGGCTATGATTTTCATAGTAAAAGTCTGGATATAAAACACATTAGGTTCTTAATTTTAATATAAATCATGAATATGCATGTGTAGAAAATTGCATCTTAGTTTTTCTTACAGGTGGTATTGTGAATTTCTCACAAAATTAAAACATTATTTTGGTAAGATTTCTTACTGCAGGAATAGTTTTCTCAAAGGCTGATGTACTAGGCTGTAGTTCTCGTGATACTTGCTATGGCAATCTAATTTCTGCTGTGAGACAGATAGAATCACGCGAGAATGTATTGCTCTGTGGCAACCTGTAGCAGCTGCCGACTCCTCTCCAAAGAAACGTCCAGAGACAGTTTATGATCTTTGGTCAAGTATTCACCTTTACAGCCGTGCTCTCCGTCGGTACCGGAAATTAAATAATTTCACCTTTTAAAGCAAACTACAAACTAAACTTAACATAGATAGACTACATCTGAGTGTATATTTGTGCTGAGTGCAAAATACTTGCTTCTGTGTATTTGTGGACTATTATCCAATCAACCAGTTACCCTGCTTTCTACAGTGGTACAGAGTATTAGTTTTAATAGATGTGCAGTCAGACAGGCAAAGACATTTTACATTTTCTATTTTCAGTACAAAACAATCTAAATAATTGGTATCCTATATCCCTGTATGGTGTCATTGAGTGCCGAGAAAGGCGCCTTTATAAAAAATGTATTATTAAAAATGTATTATTATAATATTGCTTTCAATAAAGAAATTTACACACGGTGACCATTATATGAATTTCATTTGAAAACAGTTTATTTGAAGTTACAGAACAAGTTTTCAACTCAACATTCGTTGCCAAGTTATGCCTTACAGGTGCTTTGTGATAAAATAAATGAAAACATCAACAATGGAGCATCTTTACCAGCGACCTTAGTTTTATTTTATTTTGAAAGAATTCACCGGATGTAATGAGTAACAGTTCTAGCTTCGCGTCGCTGTTTTCCTAACTCTCCATCCATGTTGCTACTATCTTCCCGCCCCGCCCGGTAGCAGGGAATGGACAGTTTTGGGAATGACCTGCTGTGACCCCTCACCCACCTAACTGATGGAGGATAACCACATCAACACGCAGAGCCATAGTTGCGACCGGGACAGGCCCGCTCATCCCGGGATTTTCCCAACCCGCGAGTCCGGGAAGAGCGCCCACCAGCCGGGGGGACCCAGCGTGGACTTCCCGGTGTCTGTGGTTCTTCCTGCCGGGGGCACAGGAGAGAGAACCGGACTACAGACACCGAAACAGTTCTGCTCGTTTCTGGGTCGGCCCCTCATAAGCTACACTATCCAGGCTTTCGAGAGGTAGGGTCATATTAAAATGAAATGGGATAAAAATGTCATAATCCCTGTTTGTGAAGATATCCAGGTAAGGTCTCAGGTGTAACGTTAACGGCAGTGACCGAGCAGGAGAGGGATTCCTCTATCGGTCGGTGTGTATCTGTGCAGTCTGAGTTCAGTCTGCTCAATCTGACACATACTGGAGTATTTTCATTTACTTAATCTTCATTTAGTTAATCTTTTTGGAACTATTGTAGTTACTATTTACTTCTCTACATTTAGTCAGACCGCTTGTTAATACTTCGCACATAAACGTGAGATCAGTGGTGAAAGAAGTACTCAAAGTTTAATTTGAGTATAAGTAGCAATACTACAGTGTAGAAATGCTCTGTTGCAAAAGTCCTGCATCACCTATGGCATATGTTCTCATGAAGGTACTTTATTTATCACATGTTGGTACTGAAAGCATTTCTTCCACCACTGGTGGACAGACAGTGATGTATTGTGCAGGTTTCAGGCTCCATGACAGTGAAGAGAAGGTGGATGTTTACACTGTGTGGTGACCACTGCATGGCCTTCATCACAACAATCCTCCTCTTAGCTCGTGGGCAGTGTTTACGTGTTGTCAGGAAACGAATGTGGCTACATCCTGGGACTAGAGAGCAGGATGGAGATGCTGCCTGTGTGGCCACGGTGATTAAAGTAAGGTCATAGGGCTGGGTAGTATATTGATATTATATCAATATCGTGATATGAGACTAGATATCATGTAAAATTTGGGATATTGTAAAATGACATAATTGTATTTGACTGGTTTTAAAGGCAGCATTACAGTAAATTGGTGTGATTTTCTGAACTAATCAGACTGTTCTAGCTGTTCTATTATTTGCCAGTTCCCCGCTTAGTCATTATGTCCACATTACTGATGATGTTTTTCATCTAAAATCTAAGTGTGAAGATATTTTAGATTTTTGAAGAAGTGTTGTTAAGTAGTTGAGTGAGTCAGATCCACAATCCGAGCCTGGTCACTCATCAGTACGGTGGATGGTCTTGAAAGTTGTGCATTATCACACGGGTGGAACTTATTTTGGTTTATACATATACACATATACAAATACTACAAATGAATACACACATAATCAATAAATGATGTGATGGAGAGATGCAAAAACCCCTCAGAGGGGCGTAATCGAGGCACCTTCCAATGCATATAATTAAAATGGAGAAAAACTAAAATACTGGGAGAAAAAAAAGATGAAAAAGAAGCCACAACTAAAATCACACACCATTCAAAACAAAGAATAAATATGAAAGGTAAAATAATACATGGGTTGTTAACAAAACCATTCCATAGGGATAACTTTACACAGACTTAATCTGATGGCAAAGCATTCTATATCACTGAACCTCTGTAATTTAATGGTGCTCTAAGCGATGTTATGCATTTGTTAAGCTTTACATTTTTTGTCACATACAGCGAAAAAAATTGTTGAAGTTTCATCGTAGCAGTTTAAGACTTTTAACAAACATGTTTTTGACATTCTCCAGATTAAACAACCTATATTCCCTGGTCTTTCTGACTTCTCATCTGACAAAACAGATGGTGTGTTCTTGCAGGGTGTCATGGATCCGGAGCATTGTAGTCGTCGTTGCCAAAGAAAACATGGACCTGATGACGGACATCGTCCAGCGTTTCCAGCACAAGAAGGTTCGAGCGGTGCCAGGCGGCTCGACTCGTCACAGGTCGATATGTAACGGCGTGCGGGCTCTGGGCGATGGGGAGGAGGAGAGGCCGAAGGTGGTCGTCATCCACGATGCCGTGCGGCCTTTTGTGGAGGAGGACTTACTGTACAAGATAGCCATGGCTGCCAAGGAGCAAGGGGTCAGTGTGATAAAAGCTAATTGATCTGAAAGACCTGACTATTCAAAGGGAAAAGAACTGATATCCTTCCAACATCCGAATCAGAAACGGTTGTATTGCCACAATAAGTACACTTATGTTGAATTGCTTGATCTCATGTTTATGTTGATTGTAGAATGGTTTTTCTGTTACATGTTTGTGAAGCAACAGATTGTAGCACGCTGTTCAAGACAAATTTAGTATGTGCAATGGGCGGGTGGATAGGCCAGGTGCAAGTGTAGTGACTAGGGATGGAGGGTTGGGGGCCCAGGGCCTTGTTGGTGAGGCTGACTGCTGAAGGGGCGAGGTTTTGGTCTTGATGGACCACATCCTCCTGCCAGAGTTACAGGTTACACATCTGCCTCGGGATCCCCCAGTTGGAGCTGGTTAATGTTGATCTGGAAAGGGAAGTTTGCGGTCCCCTGCTGGAGCTGCTGCCCCCGCGACCCGATACCGGATAAGCGGATGAAGATGGATGGATGAAACTGAAAACAGATATTTGGAACAAATACGCATGACCTTAACGCATGCTGATACGTTACTAGTCCAGGTAGAGTAGGGGGTTGTGAAACATCAACCCAACCCCATAGCCCACCTTACAGATGACCATCCCATGCGCTGTACTTACTGTCAAACCTACTCCTCTTCAGAACATATAAACAGTTTTTCTGTTAGAGGAACAACTAACATTAAACCTTAGATCACGAGTCATCCAAGTCTCATATCGTGTGCACTGCCACACAGCTGGCAGTGATGGGACCCCAGGAGCCGAGTGTGGCAATAAAGGCTTAAATCTTCTTTTTACATCACTTTTCATTTGCTTAAATAATGAGCTCAAGCAATTCAAAGTACGCTAGTGCACTTTCTTTAATAAATTTGAACATATCGTCAGCATAATAGATATTCTACGTAATCTTTACGTAGCAGACAGATATCAGATGAAATGGGGCCTTTGATCATTGCAAACAGTCAATTCTGCCACAAGAAAGTGTTCAAAGCTCAGTAAATGTCAGAACTGGCAAATTATTGTAATTACAATAATCTCCAATTTGTAAATATGTCTTGAAGATGGATTATCAGTGTTTCCAGTAGTACATAAAGGCAGGATGCGTCTTTTCCAAGAGAGCAGTAGTTCAGAAAGAGAGGAATAGAGGAAACTACCCCAAAAATGCCAGTAGTTCTCCATGCTTGGAAAGCATTGTAAAGCTAATGAAATCTCGACTGGAGCTCATACTTCATTTCTCTGGCCAGAGAAGGTCAATTAAAGCGCAGAGTGTAAACAAATCCATTAGGTCCAGTTTCAATTGCAGGACTCAAACCTTTGACCTGGTGGGATGATGGGTTACCAAAAAGAAACTTGTGACTTTTGTCTGCGCGTCCATGTGCCTCATTTTTCACCGTGCATTGTGAACATCAACAAACCACTTAAATTACAACAAAGTCAAGTTTTCCAGTCCGGTTTCAGACCAAAGAAGGAAAAAGGTCTTGGGACAACACCTCAAGGTCTTTCCATCTTTTTTTTCAGAAAAGTGTTTATCCCATTGACAGATCCATCGCTCCCAGTGGCGTGTATTCCGTTTAGTGATAAATGGAAAACATTTGGACCCAAGTCACGGAGCCCCACTGGGACGACCACACTCGCAGATGACTCTCATGATGATCCATGGCTGAGGCTCTGTTGACTGCAGGTCACACAGCTTGTGAAGAAAGCAAGAGCTCCCTGACATAGGGCCAACATTTATGGTGTGTTTATGAGTGTGCAGGCGCTTTGTGATGAACTTTCACTGCAGGCGGCCTGGTCTTCGTTATCTTGCCAGTGGCCACGCTCATGGCAGAGAGCCTGTCTCCACTGAAAAACGGCAGATTCATTTTGATTTTGACAGCATGTGTAACACACAGAACACATGTTTGCTTTCCTTTCATTTCACATCAACAAGCGTGTGGCTGACCGTCTACTCCTGGATGCCTTGATGCAAATATTATCTCAGATATTATCTTTGAACAAGCAGTGGGTTTGGGCATCAAGAAGCAGTCACAACTTGGAATTGTTTCAAAAAGTTCTGGTTCTGCCGAGGCTCCACGCAGAGCTTTTGCCTTAGCCTACGTATGGCCTGAAGTTTTTACTTGTGTGTTGAACCGGCATGTGTATGTGTGTGGTAGAGCGAGGGAGAAGTGAGAGAGTAACAGCGATTAGCCTCGGAGCGAGTAGCGAGTCTAGAGTCCTAGTGAGAGAAACAAAGTGTCTCTCCTGTACTTTCTGACCACGGTGGGAAATCTGTCGCAGGAAGTTAACCCTCTCTTTGATTTCATGTTGTTCATAGAGAAGCAGAACCAGGAAATGAGTATGGGGAAATGAGTAGGGGGAAATGCAACGCTGCCAAGACAAGACGTGGGTCCGGCGTAGGTCCATGTCTCCACATTCCTAAGAACGTAGCCAAGGCTTACAATTTTACGCAGAATTATAATTTAAGACAAAGGAAATGGAATCAAACCTAAGCGCCAAGACACGTTCCAGAAATGCAAAGAATGATGTTGTATGGTTTCAAGAGCAACTTTGAGACAAAGTTCACCCCTTACAGAGCTTGTCTAGGGGTATGATATCTCTGTCATTGTATTCAAAACAAATCCTAAAAACTCTTTTGGTTTTGCCCAGGCGGCAGGAGCTATCCGACCTCTGGTTTCCACGGTGATAGCCACTACATCAGAGGGCTACCTGGATCATTCTCTGGAGCGAGCCAAATACCGAGCCAGCGAGATGCCTCAGGGATTCACATATGATGTCATCGATCAAGCTTATCAGAAGGTACAGTCATTTGCTTCATTTAGCTTTAACACACATGAAGGCGTTACTATGTCCTGAGTGGGGCCTTGAAGGTGATAATGACAACTATCAACTCAAATAAGCATTTCACTGATTGTGAGGTACTTAAAATGATTGCTGGAAAGGCAGTTTAAAACCTCTCTCTCCTCCGCACTAGCTCCAGACTCAGAAATTGCACATCCTAAGGAAAGCTCATTGTGGGACTTGCTCTAGTGGCTGTGATTCTGCACCAAGGCTGAATTTTGGAAAGAGACTTCAGATATGGTATTAGGGGACCACTAAGGTCTATATAAAAGAGACTTCAGATATGGTATTAGGGGACCACTAAGGTCTATATAAAAGAGACTTCAGACATGGTATTAGGGGACCACCAAGGTCTATACAAAAGCTTCCAAAGAGCACCATGTCATGGGACATTAAAAAATCGTTGCAAAACATAATACGATTTACAATTCTTCCCACCCCCCCCAACCCTATTAAATATCCTGTGCCATCCAAGCGCATTATGTTTTCATGTTTACTTTCTTTTTTATCATGTATGCACTTATTGTAGTTTGGGGGGGGGAGACAACACTTAAGCCATTTACGATATCACGATTTCCAAAATCTTAGACAATATCCGGTCTCATATCAGGATATCAATAAAATATCGATATATTGCCCAGCCCTGGAGGGTTTTTTTTCCAGAAAGAAAGCAAAGGAATTTTTTTTTATTTGCCCTTATTTTGTAGCAGCTACTTGTTCAATAATGTAATAATATTGCCATAAATTACAATGTTTTTAATGTCAGATCTACGCATCATAAAGTGGCATTCAATGACTACCAGGGGAAAAGTACAGTGGTTACATTTATGGATTCGTCCTTCATATCATTTAGGTATTATTTTTATTTGTTATACATAATTTGGAACAGTGTAAGCATGTACCATTCAATCTGGACAACTGAAGAGGGCAACTAGCATCCAGGATTAGTCAGTAATGACAAAGATGTGATTTTATATTCCAGGATGGACAAATCAAGTCCTGCAGGCGTGTGCCGCTTACTCCTGGTGTCGAATAATTGCACAGAAGACAGTCTTTTAAATCCCATATAATGACAGTCACATGGAGATTTATGCTGTAAAAAATGACACCACTTAGATGACAAAGGACTTTATGGTTCTCATACATCATAACAGGCCTTCACAGTCCTTCATTGTTCAGCTGATGTGGAAGAACCTGCAGGGTTTCACTCTGAAGAGCTTGTGGCGTGGGTGCTATCACTTTCACTTGGCCTCTGCTGCGTCTGGGAAAGGAATGACACGTTAATATATTCTGCACAGTGCTGCACATTAGTCTGTGGAACAAATGTGAACAAAAGCTCAGTTGGAAAAATGATGAGAGAGAGCAATGAAATTACATGGCACATTTAGGTGGAGTAAGATTGATAGTCTGAGCAGTTTAGTGCATTTTAATATGTGTACCTGAAAAATGGAAAGAATTTATCCCCTGACGCAAACCTTAAATGTGTTGATTGTTCCCTGAAAGCAAGGGCTTATTGCAAAGACCTGGCCGGCTAACACAAGCCAACTTAATGGGAAACTTGATTTGCAGAAGTTGACCTTATTTATTTGAGTGTGCTATTCCAACCTCGTCTTCATTAGATGGTTCTTCCCGCAGCCACGTTTCTGAAGAATGCAGCAAACTTTGAGCAAAGAGCTAAAGTATGCCTCCAATTAGTCCATCCATCGGGATCAGGTCACGGGGGGAGGACCTCCAACAGGGGACCCCAAACTTCCCTTGAATTCCCTCCAATTAATATGTAGTTATTTTTACTCCTGGCACATATGGATTTTGAGATGGCTTTGAGAGCCTGGTTGGCTTTGATGTCGGCCTTTTCAGAAAATGAGCTCACATTTATGCTGCGGTGTCAAGGCCAGTCAAGTTGCAAAAATGAAGAAAACTGGGGTGGCCGCTGGAGAAAGAGAAGGTCGGGGGCCGCTTGAGAGTGTCTCTCACTCCTCCTGTTGTTGTCCTCTCCTTCAACCTTTGAAAAGATACAGCAAGTGTCAGGTTAAGACTGTA
Organism: Etheostoma cragini; assembly: GCF_013103735.1. Taxonomy (NCBI): domain Eukaryota; kingdom Metazoa; phylum Chordata; class Actinopteri; order Perciformes; family Percidae; genus Etheostoma; species Etheostoma cragini. The sequence continues at coordinate 25,761,231 of NC_048412.1, read as the reverse complement.
GGACATGCTCATGAAAAATCTCTGAGAGCTGCACATTTGTAGCTTGACATCTATTGAGAGTAGAAGAACTTAGTGCTGAAAAGACAAAGAGGGAGACACTTTATCCAGTCCCCAGTGAAAGCTTTTGTACCGAGAGAAAATGCTAAAGGTTAAATTACCTCAAGATCGAGAGCGTATTTCTGCTGTACTTTCTCTCTTCGGTTCCAGGGTCCATGGAATAAAAGACCCCTCTCTCTTTTATAGCTTGATAAAATATTACCCAGGTGTAATCTCAGGTAGCATGGATTTGTCTTTGTTTTCCCGACTGTATTTAACACCAGATGAGCTCATCGGTTCCATGTGGCCTACACAAACTGAGCTTTTTCCAATTGATGAAGCGCAAATAAAATGTTCATTTGTTTATAATGTGTATAAACTGATCTTAGTTAAGCACAAAAATAATCACACAAAGATTTTTCATACCTTTATTGTATCGTATTTATTTATTTATTTTCTGATACTCCGCCCCCCCCCCCCCCCTTTGTAACATCTGCAGCCGCAGCCATGCATGATTTTGTGTAACGGGTAACACATTCATTTAAGCTGTTTTTCAAAGTTGATAAGAACATCAAATTTGCATGTTTAGCCTTTCTTTTCAATGAAACATACTAGAACCACATGTTCTCACCAACTAATGAACCTTGGAACTGTTACATTAAAAATGAGGGAAAGAAAATACTGGAACAAACATCTCTGCTCTTAGAGAGAGGCAGTAAAGGACCCTTTAATCAGTTACTGCTTTTATGATAATAAAAAAAAAAGTTAAATTACTATACTGTATGTTTGGAAATGTATGGTCAGCCAACACAATTATATATCCCTGTGGGTAACACTGGTAAAAAGTTTAGTTTGACGGTTGAACAATTTTCAAAAGAAGTAAAAAAGACAAGCATCACCCCCCGTGATAAAATGTTGCCATTTCTCAAATATGCAGGAACAACTGTTTGTGTAGCATCAATATGTTGTACAGGCAAACTCATCACATCTTGCAGAACAACGTGGAAACATGTCTTATGTCCTGATGAAATGAATTCAAAGAGATAAGAGTGTTACAGGGCCAACAGTCCACCAGCCAAAGAAAACAGTCTGCCTAAAAATGTGGTGACGGCAGCATCGCGAGCCTGTTTTTCTTCTGTTCAAACACCGGCTCTGCTCTCATTACAGACGGTGTATGAAAGGCTTCCGATATATTTGGTGAACTATGTGCAGAAAGTACAAGTTCAAGAAGAGTTTCATCTCATTATCTCAGAAACGTCTGGACAAAAGAAGCTTCTCGAACAAGTGGTATGCATATTGTGTATAGTGGTGCAAGAGCAACAGGCCATATTGTTCAGAGTCTGATCTCTTCTGAAAAAAACAATATGGGGCAATTCTTAACCCTCATGTTGTCCTCGGGTCAAATTGACCCGTATTTTGATATTAATGTTATTCTTAACTACCCAATTATAATTACCCAGAGTGATTCCACACAACCCTCTTAGCAAGTACAAATCTCTACTTTCATTAATTTTGGGGTGTCGTATTCAATTTTCAATTCAATTTTTTTCAAAAAAAGTGGTTTTGAAATTGTAATGATTACAATTTGACATGTTCCAGTCTGTTATTATCCATCAACATACATTCCTTTAATTTTTGTCTAAATAATTTCTGCTTTTTGTAACTCAGACATTAGGTATAATTTCCTATAAATGAGGTATATTGACCATAAATTCCAAAAATAACTGTGAAACTAAAGTTAATAAGTTAGTGTTACGTAGTGTTGAAAATTTCCAAAAATTAGAAATATTGAAAAAAAGTGTCAAAAGTGATGAAAAAAGTAAGAAAAAGTTAAAAACATCAATAAAAAGCGTTAACAAAAGTGATTATTTTCAATTTTGGCGGGAAGACAACACAAGGGCTAAATGCAGGTGTACTAAGTAGACTTAGACCTTTCCAATCATGCCTAATGCTAATATTGAACCAAGGGTCTTTGTTTAATATTTTTTATTATATATTTCTGGAGATGGGGCCTAAGGATGGCGATGTGGTTGTATGGTTGGTCCATTGAAGACTTGGTTGCTGCGCAAGATATCTCAGAAACCATTGGCTAAATTGCCATGAAATCTTATTATATTTATGATCTTAAGTTAGCCCATAAACACGCCCTTGACACCTCCCTTAACCGCCTTAACACCCCCTGAGCTTTTCTTTACCGCTAGTAATTTCCAGATGTACATGTAGAGATGGCAAAGTCTAAATTGTAGACTGGCGTGAAGTTTACAGATCACGTTCATGTTCCATTTTTCTTTTTTACATAGTTTTCATTTTAGTTTATTTTTTTACATTATTTACGTTTCGTTGTGTTACATGTGTTTTTCCCTGCAGCACTCAGCACAAGAACTCAAATTTGCACGCAAGGTGTCTCATTATATAATTATACCATCAATCTAATTGTCATGAAAAATCTGATTGCAGAGCAGCATGTCAAAGTTCCCAAGGAAAGGACATGAACCTTGATACTTCATTACTAGAAAGAAATAGGAATTATTATATTATTATTAATGTCTTTTAGTCAATCCAGGACTTCCACACTGCATTACCTCAACAACAACTAGATGGATTGTCTTGACATTTTGTAGAGACATTCATGGACCTCAGAGGATGAATCCTACTGATTTTGGTACTGATGTGTGGTTTTGAGTGAAATATCTTGACAACTGGGTGGATTGCCTTTGAATTTAGTAAAGACGTTCACGTTCTCCTTGGAACGAATTGTGATAACATTCCCCTAATGATCTCCTAACTTTTCCTTTAGTGCCATTTCAGGTCAAAATTACTTTACATTTCCAGCAGTCTCAGCTGTATTTTTTGGTAAGAGCGAGTTAGCAAATGTTGGAATGGTAACACGCTACACTAAACATCAGCATGTTAGCATTGTCATTGTGAGCATGTTAGCATGCAGCTACACATAGCCACTAGCATGGCTGTAGACTGCAGACTGTCTGGTCTAATAAGAGTAAAATCTAGAAAATGTCAAGTATGTGTACAATTTTTCAGTGGAAAAACATATTGTACCACAGTTCCACTGAGTGTGATGGAAATATATTGTTGTCAACAATCGTCCAGAGCTGCTCCTCTGTGTTGTGTCCCCTCCTCAGTGCAGTGAATCAGACTTTGAGTTTGGCACCGAGTGTCTCCATCTGGCTCTGCAGTACTGTGGCACCAATGCCAAGCTCATCCAGGGTCCGCCAACACTGTGGAAGGTGAGCTCGCCAGGGGCCTGGTTTGGGTTGGGGATTGTGGATTCATTGACATTTTGCCCAGCACAGCTGTGTGCCCGCTGCTAATTTATCATATGGGCACAAACAGAGCTCATGAATTGAAAGTGAGGGGTACTGGCAGAAGAGGAAGCACTAATATATTGAATGTGACATCCAGGATTAGCATGTAGAAATTAGTTTAATTGCAAATGTTCTGTATTTAACCCTCTATCAGATCATGTAACTTTCTGCCTTAAATGGGTAGTTCCCCCTAATTACAAAAAGACCTATTTTTCTAGTTAGACGTAGTGTTATCTAGCCATGAAGATAGTTTTGGTTTTATTTGCTGTGGCTTTGAGATTTCTGTCTCCACCCCTAATATAATGGACATGGACAGAGTGTGTTTGTGGTGCTCGGAGCATTGAAGAAGGTCATTTAAATAACATTTGAAGAGCAACTTTTCTTACCACAAAACAATTCCTCGGTTACTCTGAAAAACTCTGAGAGGTGGTTCCCAACCTTTTAGCTTGTCATTAATACAAAGCCCCAACCTCACACCACAGATTGGGTATCTTTTAGTTGTGAGCAGCTCAATTGAAGAGAAAGAGGTTGTTTTTTTAACCTTCTTAGAGCCCTTTCAACTAATTACTTCCAGGATCTATGGAGCCACAGGAACTGAGTCAGGGACTAAACTTCCCCTTTACACACTCATGTGAGTTTGCTTCTTCGTAGAAACAGTGAAGATTAGCCAAATTAGTCCCACAATGGAATGAACATTCACATACAAGAAAAAACAAGAACATGCGATGGGTTTTTCTTTCAGCATTGAAAACTGATAGTTTCACTTTGTGGGACAGTGCACGGGACAGTGCAGTGCTACCCACAGAGCATGGACTTTTTTAGCACCAGTAACATTTGCAGAGGAACTCAATCTAGACCCTGTTCCCTCCGCTCGCCACTCTGGTTCCTGAGTTCCTGAAAAAATGCCTGGAAAAGTTTGACTTGAAGAGGAACAACTTCATAGTATTTCTCAAGAAAAAGCAAAGATTAGAGAAAAGTCCAAAGAATAAATATGATTTTGTGTAGCCAGATCAACTTCCTGTTTCCCTTTTCCTATTAATCCCCTCGCGACACAGTGGGAACCATTGATTGAGAGTAACTTTTACAATGCTTTGAGGAACCCAAGTGAAATTGCATTTACCTTCAGTCTATGAGGCAGAAATCTCAAAATTGTGGCACAAAAAACAAAACTATCTTCATTTCCAAACCCCTCTATAAATAACCCCCCACCTCCCCCCCCCAATTTGTGTGAACTGATCTGTTATTCTTTGTCCTGCAGGTAACCTACAAACGGGATTTGGCGGCTGCAGAGTCCATTGTTAAAGGTGAGTTATCTTCTTCATACATTTGCCATTATAATCATTTTCTGAACTGTGTATTGTTGACTCTCTATAGCTGCTTATATGATATACACATACAGGAAGAATCCATGTAGACATGTACCCATGAAAGGCTAAAGGCAGTAGGTCTTCTCAGATAGTTAAAAAGGTCAGAAATGAGCAATGTAAGAGTTTTTGTCTCTTCTTCTTGAATATAATGAACCAAAATCGCCCCTCACTGTACTGAGAGGGAACATTCTTTGTAGCATTGTTCAGCTGGTTGGAACAGGACGGGTGTAAAGCCGTCTGAATACTACGGAGAGCAAGTCAGGACTAGGGCGACTAGCACAATCAGAGGCATGGAAATAATCACAAGCCCATATTTCACCCCGACAGCACCTGGACCAACAGTTACCTGTTTGATGAAGACAGAAGGTGCACAGTGATTATTCCCAGCGCCTCTGATGTGAATGAGTTCATTGTGTGTGTGTGTGTGTTTTTTAGAGAGGACGTGGAAGAAAGTTCTCACATCTGTCAGCATGAGAAACTGTTGTGTGTTTCAGTTTGTGTGTGTTTGTGTTTCTGTGTTCTCACACATACTTTCATACGCACAACTGTGCATGGGTGTGCGTGTGTCTGTGTGTGTAGGGCCACACGTGGCTGTGTGTATTCTGGTTAGAAGTGCTTGTTTGTGTGGTTGATTTCTCAATAGAGGGCTTTGTAAGTGAGGCAGCCGTCCTGGAAGGCCTCGTTTTTTTGTAGCTGTGATACAAGGATGTTGTTTTACAGCGTACAAGTTTGCCAATATATCTTAACGTTTAAGAAATGGTAACTATTTTTGACTGTGAATGTATAATTTTACCATAGATTGGCTTTTTCTGGCGCCCTTGGTTCTGGAAGCAAAAGTCCCATTCATTTTCCCATAGACGATGTTACGCAACAGTTGTACGGCTTGGGTCAAATAGATCGTCAGTGCAAAGATTAACAACTGTGTTAGAAAATATGTGGTTCATTGATAAAAAGTGGAGCCTGTGCACATAATAACCTTGATGAAGATGTTAACTACATCTCAGGTTTTGTGTTTCAGAAAGATCACATCCAATCACAGTGCTTAAAATGTTGCCAATTTGTGTTCATGCAAATGAACAACAATCATTGAATGATGCAAATTGCACTGCAATTAATTATTTCAGGAGTTTTCAACCAGTCACATGTCTTCCTCTTGCAGAGACTCTATCGCGGTCGGCCTGTCTTATCACAGGTGGATCTGAACAAGCTGTCACGCTGGCTGATGCTCTGCAGAAGGCTGTTGGAGCTCTTGTCGTGGTAAGAGTGTGTCACTCACAGCTGATTATAATGATGGTGATGTTGATGACAGCATTACAGAAAATCCCCATGAGTTTGCCATTTTCATTTTCCTCTATCTCTTCGCCCCTGTACCTCCAATCCCCCGCACAAACTCAATGTGAGCTCCACTTGGGTGGCCCCGGCGGTGAGACTTGCCATCTGCGGTCAGACCTCTAATGGAGCCTGTCTGAACATCCACTCGCTGCAACTTTCCCCCTCCTCATTTTCACTCTCCATCCCCTGCCTCCACCTCTCCCCTGCCTGCAGGAGAGCAGATGGCAGTCATATTTCCTGTACTGTGGGAGTTTGCTTGATTAATTGAGTGATTGGTGATGAGTTCTTACCTCCTCCATCTCATCCTCCTCCTACCGCCGCCTCTGCTCTGGCTTGACAAGCTCCCATTTCCCGCCACAGTTCTCATCCCTCCCTTTCATTCTTAATTTGTTTTCGGGCACATCAAATTCCCATGTTGAAAACATCCTCCATTTAATTTGTTAAAAGTGTTCCTAATAGACAATGGAAAACAGTATCCATATGCAAAACAGCAAAGAGTGACAGATATTCAATCAGACGGCACAGACCACATAGAGGTTCCACATGTGAAATGTTCTCCTTTACCTCAACAACCCCTGAGCAAGCCACGTAACCACTAACTCAAGCAACCTTCCGTCTGGTTTTAAAAAGAAGAAAGAAGAATGGATGTCACAAAAATGAGCTTTGTTAGCCCGCTTGCTTATAGTTTTGCAAAGCCCATGGCCATATGACTTCATGTTTTAAGTCAAGTCACGTAAATTCTACAACTTTTACAACAGAAAAGATTCTGTAGCAGAAGAGGGATCCGTCCCAGGACGGGCAGACATGCAGTAGATGTTGTGTGTACAAAATTGATTGGGATTGAATTGAGAAAGAATAGCTTTAGTGCAAAGCTGTGTTTAAAGAAGAAAGTGACAATCACCAGCTACTGATAAGTTATGATGGCCAGTGGTCACAATGCGAAGTCAGACTGTTCATAAGTTGTACAATTTGTTTGGAGACTAACAAATGAATCCCACAGTAAAGTTGTATACTCCTTTACTCTTGTACAGTGACACCAAAAATGTTGAATCAACACCTTCTAAAAACAGATTTAATAACTTCATAAAACGTTGCAGGGCATTGTATATGAGATTGTACAGGTGTTGATGATCTTGTGTCCATCCATTGATGTGCTTATATTTCATGCCTATCACCTATTACTCTTCTCCACAGCAGACACCCAGGCTGACAAATCGCCCACACATGGTTCCATGTATAGAAACATGTGTCCTGGATAATCCTGATGAATATATATATATATATATATATATATATATATATATATATATATATATATA
>NC_048412.1:25751195-25753754 GCF_013103735.1 Etheostoma cragini | reverse complement strand
TGTGTGTGTGTGTGTGTGTGTGTGGGTGTGTGGGTGTGTGGGTGTTTGTGCGTGTGTGCGTGTGTGTGCGCGCGCGCAGGTGGAGGATTTGGCAGCATGTGTGAGTAAGAGGAAGACACGGTATGAATATGATTAAAGGATTCTCTCAACAGGATGTTATTTTAGAGATTTGATGCAGTTTAAATGCAGGCTTACTCAGATGACAGCTGATGTAATATGTATATAAAAATGAAGATAACTCCTAAAAATACCACATTTCAGGAGAAAGTAGCTGATTTTTTTTTGCTTCAAGAGCATTGTAGGTTTAATCTTCTCTTTAAACCAACACACATTCACAGCTGCAAGCTGCACAGTATAACCATTTCATCACTGAGCGTCTTCACTGGTGCAGTTGGGAGTTAAGGGCGTTGCTCATGGGCACCTCAGTGGTAGTAATGTTTTAGGGTATCTGTCTCTCAAACAGGCATCGTTTAAAAAAAAAAAAAACTTTTAAAATGTATTTCATTGTAAAAGATGACAGAAAAAAATAGTTTTGGCCTGTCGGATAATCATTTTTTTAACAAATGTCGTTCAGTAAGATGCAAAGTTTGTCAGTGATATATAATGTCATCTTGTCTTTTGCGATGATACAAGTCAAATAGATTTGTATCCAACATCTCAGTTCCCAATCTCTTCATGTGTAACTGCTGCTAATCACTACAGATGGTTTTTGTGATCCAGATAGGTTTTGTGAACGTATCAATAACTCTAAATCATCTCTACTCCGTTATATTGTCAGATCATTAAACTGCTTTTAGTTTCGGTTAAAACAAGCAATGCCAAGAACTCCGGCCTACACATTTCCATGTTGAATGTCTAATATGTGACCAAATTCTGACTACTACTGTGTTGTTGTGTCTCTTAAGTGTTTCATAGGCATTGAAAAAGGAAATGTTAAAAGGGGATATCAAAATATATGTAGAAAATACTAAATATAAAAATGGAAAACCTCAGTTATGTATCAGTTTTTTCAGTCTGTCATTTTCCTACTTTACTCTTTTCATGCATAATTATGATCTATTATTCAAACATCTGGCTTCAGTGAATTTGGATCATAGCTTAAACCCAGACAAGTAGATGTTTTATGGCCACCTACATAAACGAGGAAAGCAGTATTTCATAAAAAAAGACAAATGACCTTCCTTATCACTAACCTTTTTTATCTTGATGATATATGATTATAATATTCTCATGTCCTGCCCAGATCAAAGACAATTCTCAGCTCATGCATCAACCTAGTGAAGGGTTTTAATGATTAACCTCAACCTATAAGAAGATCTGTCATTTTGACAGAAAGGAAGGAGTATTGCTCGTCATTGTCTGTCAACCACTGAGTTATAAGTAGTGGGTTCAGCTTTTGTTAACAATTTACAAAAGTTTATTAAAGTATATGTGACATTTAAATGTGGTAAATACACGGTCATTACATTTTCATTCATTTGATGCCACCACATACATTTTAATCTGACCCACGATTAGAGCCAATCCCTTTTCTTATGTTTAAATCTGTCTCTACTGTTTTTTTTTCTATCAGGAACTTTAAAAATATACCACCACAAACACATTTTTAGCCTTGCAAGCAGCTTTAAGGATGGCAATGATGGTCTGTCTTTCATTTGTGTCCACCACTTTGGTTAAGAAATATCTCAACAACTATTGGCCTGACATTTTGTGTAGTGATTTGTGGTCCCCAGAGGACGAACCCCCCTAACCTGGTTAACCTTATGGCCTTCCCATTAGACTCAAGTACACTGTACTTTGTTTTTAATTTGGGTTCAGTGCTAATTAACAAATGTTTGCATATCTTTCTAACGTTGGAGACCGTGATGCTTTGAGCTAAATGCTAAGTACAGGCTCACAGCGCTGCCACCATGGTTGAAGACTCTTGTTAAAACGTATTTTTATCACCATTGACTAAAAGGGATGATAAATGCTAGCTGTAGTGTAACAGTAGCAAGTAGAGAAGAGTCATAAAGTGAGCAAACCGAATCAAAAATGTCAGTCACACAGCATTATCTACTTCAAGCTAGGTAACATTGGCTAACATTTGCCACCAGCTGCTATTAGTCATAACAAACTCTTTAAAAAGCAGTTAATAAATAAACTATATCTTCTTTTAAGAGTTTAAAGCTGCGTTTATCTGTATTTTTTTGGGCCAGCACTAAACTACAGAGAGAGAGTTAGTGGCTAACTAAAAAATAGTTCACACACAACTCTAACTGAATGCTATTGTTGTTATCACTGGATGTGTAGCTAATAAACGGTAGGCTAACACAGAACAGAACTTTATATGTGATAATATATTAGTATTTTGTTACTGCATAATTTCAGAGCCCCTAAGTAGCCAAAGTATCCACATATTACAACGTTAAGTCTAATATTTAATGGAATTTTGAAACACTACATTGTTTTAAACTATAGCCATGACTATAACTGTGTGTGTGTATGTGTATATACACTCACCGGCCACTTTATTAGGTACCCCATGCTAGTAACGGGTTGGACCCCCTTTTGCCTTCA
>NC_048412.1:25681866-25751095 GCF_013103735.1 Etheostoma cragini | reverse complement strand
GCAGTTGGACAGGTGTACCTAATAAAGTGGCCGGTGAGTGTATATATATATATATATATATATATATATATATATATTTTGGTCTCTGTTAACACATTTCTAAATCCTTTCCGCGGGTAGCTCACTGCTGTGCTGAGCTCTTTGTTTTTCTTGTGTCCTCAGAGTGGTTGGGTCGCCAAGCCTCTGTGGCTTCTTGGCTCTCCAGGCCATGCCTAGATTTAAATAAACATTCCTACTCTGGGATTTCATGCCCAACCTGGTTTAGATCATGTCAATTTTTCTTTTTTTTAAACCCTGCAAAACTACATTTCGAACTGAAATCATTTTCCTCCTGAAGCCATGGGCAGTTATCTTTCAAGACAAATTAACCCTCCGACATATGTTTCCCATAACATTTTACATTTCCAATGACTTTCTGTTATTTTAAAACAACTGTATCGTTATGCCAAACTCAGAGTCTGGATGTTTATTTCTGTTTATTTCCTGCGTGTGTGAAATTGAAGTACCAGGCTGTAATTAGAGGCATAACAACAAAGATGAATGTGAAACGGACATGGTGGACACGGCATGCTATCCGGTTGCCTCATGTTGCTTGTGTGCCAAGGCCGAAGCTGACTGGAAAGATCAGGACCTAAATGTCCTAGTTCTTTGTGCAAAAAGGCTTTTACGATTCTTGGCTGTACATCGGCCGCTGACTCAATTTGCAGCGTAATGAAATTTAGGTTGGTTTATGCCTGATCGCTGTCCCCGGCCCTTGCATATGACAGAATTTTCCTGCCAGTTCAGAAGTATAATGGAGCCCAGAAACAGTTTCTTTTTTTAAATATCTACCATTTGTTCTAATAAGCTTCTGATTACCAATGATGGAAATGAGCCACTCAGTTGCATACTCACTGGGTGTATTTGGATTTTTTCATAATCATAAAATCAGTCATGGCAGGAAAACAGGTGGGTGTACTCACACTACATGATTGAAGAAGTGGCTGAAACAAAAACCAGAAGCCTCTTGACCTTTTGAGCACTGAAGTCATCCGTCACTCAACATCAAATGCATGAGGACTGTGGTACTGCAGCTCTTGCTTTAATGTTATCACTCAGGATCCTGTAACAAGCAGAATGTCAACTTAATATTTAAAGTCAGGGTATCTCCGTCTTACAGGAGCTGGATGTCATCCCAGATCTGATGGGAGAAAACGCCGGGTATCTGTTAAAACAGTGGAACTTCATCCAGGTTTCAGTAAGTTCCCTTTAAGCAGAACTTTAATGAGAACTGAAAACATGTCAGTGTAAATATTTATGATTGTTTCTGGCCAAAGCAGGGTTTGGATTTTCTAAAATCTTCTAGCGCACTTTTCTTTTCTTTTCTTGCTGGTCACCATGGAGAGAAAATGTAATCTTTGCTTCAAAAGTTCTTATCTGTTGTTTTTTTTGTCTTTGCTCTCCAGGTCAATCGTTCATGCTCGTCTGAAGTGGAGGCCTTGCTGAAGGATTTGGAGTCAGGGAATCGTGCTCTTCTCCACCCGCTGGTCGTCATTTGGGTGAGTTCATACCCGCATACTGCAGTCATGGTTTTGCAACTAAACAAAAAATGACTTAAGGGTTGCACAACTTTGCTGGCGGCTCTGTGAGGCCAACACATGAATACTTTAATCAAGTTTTGCTGAAAACCGCGAAAGTGAAACTCACGGTGGCTCTAGATGAAAGGTCAAGGTATCACCAAAGTCAGCAGAACGCATTTACAGTCTGGAGCACAGTGATGGACTCACTGACAGACCGTCATTGCCATCATTAGAGCCAAGCTGCCATAGTCACTTTTCACATTTCCAAATGTATCCTACACTCCTCAGACTCCGGACTTGTTTCCCGTCCTTGTTGTTGTCGAAAGGACAGATTTGTAAACCAGTGAAGAAGAATGAATGCACAAATGCCGAGAGTTACAGGAGCATAAACTGGACAAGATCTCTAGCATGCAAAGCACAGGGAGAAATCTTTGAATTTGTAAAAGCCGATCTTAGCTTTTTATCTTGGGTCTATCAGTGCCAAAATACAAATGCAAATGTCCCACAGCATTACTCGATTAAACCACTGCCTTGGTTTGTGTTTGGTACGCTGGCCTTTCAATCAAGCTGTAAGTCGCCACACGGCAGGTTTCATTAGTACAGGATCGACTTGTCTCTGCCACGCCAGGAAAAGTGCAATTTTCTGTAAATCTTACTTATTACTTTTTGTTCTTCGCTTGAAAAGGAATATAGCTGAGCAATGTGTTCTTAGGTCAGTGTGTGTGCTCTTCTATTACTTTTTTATGGCTTTATTGCTTCAGTCTGTCACCAATTTGTACAACACAACACATTCAGCCGTTACAGTCATGGATGTGGTTGGTGTGGTGGAGCGGCCTCCATCAGGTCTTTCCCAGAGCTTGTCAGTGGTGGAGGGAGTACTGAATCTCAGTACTTAAGTAAAAGTACAAATAACCAGTCATATTTACTTTAGTAAAAGTAGAAGTATCACAGTGACAATCCTATTTAAGTCCAAGTTAAAAGTACCTGATTTTAAATGTGAGAGCTCGACGCAGTGCTGGCGTATGACGGTCAGGAAGACGTTTTGGCACGGGGGGGGGGGGGGGGGGGGGGGGGGGGGGGGGGGGGGGGGGGGGGGGGGGGGGGGGGACTGATCAAAACATGTAACAGAACATTGTAGAAATGTAGCGGAGTAGAAAGTATAGATTATAGAGTTGCTGCAAAATGTAACGAAGTAAAAGTCAAAAGAATGCACTACTGATTCTACTAAAGTAAAGTACAGATACATGAAAAAGCACTTAACCCTTGTGTTGTCTTCCCATCAAAATTGAAAATGAACACTTTTGTTGAGGCTTTTTATCGTTTTTCTTTCAACTTTTTCTTAGTTTTTTTTTTTTTTTTTAACATTTTTGACGCTTTTTGTCAATGTTCAGTTTTACAGTTATTTTTGAAATTTGTGTTCATAAACCTCGTTTATAGGAAATTATACCTAATTTTAGAGTTAGAAAAGCAGAAATTAGAAATTATTTAGACTAAAATTAAATGACAGTATGTTAATAGATTATCGTAGACTGGAATAGATCAACTTTTACTCAATACTATTTCAAAACCACTTCAATTTCTTTTTCCAATGCTATAAAATTGAATAAGACGCCCCAAAATTAATGAAAGTAGAGATTTGTACTTGCTAAAGAGCGTTGTGTGGAATCAATTATTTTATTTTAGTTAGTTAAAAATAACCTTGATTTAGAAAAAAATTCTCAATTTGACCCAAGGACAACATGAGGGTTAAGTACAGTAATGAAGTATATGTACTTTGTTACATTCCACCGCTGGAGCTTGTGTCTCCTTGAAAATCAACTCAAAAGTCACTAGTGTAAACAGAGTTACTCTGGGTGTGTGTGTATAGGAAGAGGCGGAGTTAAACATGTCTCAGTATCATTTCCCACACTTTGAATGAACCTTTCTCCGCATGTTTTTGAATACAGACATCTGGCAGAAAGGCAGATTCCATTTCTTCAAAGGTACATGTACTACACAGCGATCCAAACCCCGTCTTTTTTTCCCCCGCTTTTAAAAACGTCACCTGTAGTCCACCTTGGCTCCACTGATGAGCTCTGTAGCTGTTTGGTAACCGCACACCTCCCAGGAGAGCCCTGCAGCTCGGCCTGGCTTACTGTTCACCCACAGAGCAACACCGACCTGAGAGGAAAAGCCTTAAACCAACTGATCAAATCTGATCCAAGAAATCTCCAAATATTTCTGAAAGGCCCGATTACCCTCCTTTTTAATTTGGAAAATTGACCTCTTACTAACACACAGAGTAAGTGCCAAAACAATGGCAGGTAATAAGAAAAAAACAAGCCGCCAAATCACTCAATCACAGTCTCAATCACTGCAGCATTACTTCACTAAAACCCTGAAGCTCGGTGGATTTCGGTTGTTTGGATGAATTTGTTGGACCAAGTTTTCATGTGGAACACACACACACACACACACACACACACACACACACACAGACATACACACACACACACACACACGGATTCACACATTTTAACACACACTCTGAAGCTAGCTTTAGTGGGATCCACTCCTTATAAAAGCATGTCAGAGTTCCCACAACTCCCACTGTCATCTTGTTTCTTCTATTTGATTTTTGTTTGCTTATATTACTCTTATATTAAATTCTGCTCCAATCTGTTATATTCTGTTATTATGCTATATTTTACTCAACTATTGAGATTTTTGTTTTTATTTATTCTCTTCTGCTCTACTGTTGTCTATTCAGTTCACTTCAATTATATTCAATTCTGTGCCAAACCTATTCTATTTCATTCTATTCTACTGTACTCCTCTCCTGTCTGGTCCACTCTATTCTATTCTAATCTATTCTAGTGCACTCTATTTTTTTTTCTTCTGTTCTACTCTACCAAAGTCCACTGTACTCCATTGTACTCTGATCTATTATATTGAACTCTATTAATTCCTGTAACACTCATTTCAGTTAAAACAATTCCAACAGCTGAAAAAATATGATCAATACGTTACGAACAATCAACAGAAAATCCATCAACAGCAGTTTTGAACAGAAATGGAATTGTGACAAAAAGTTATTTATTACATAGATTGTTAAAGGCAAAGATTGGCTTGAATGCTGTAGTGTCTTAGACTGTTGGTCGATAAAGACAATATTCATTAGTTGCAGCCCCACAAAAGACAGGTGTGTCTGTAAAGTTTAAGGCAAAGAGCATTTCAAATAAGCAAATCAATCTGAAAGTCTCTAACAGATTTCACAGTTTGCGGTTCTATCCACGTATAACCTGATTTCATGGCGGCGTCCGAATGTGTGTGAAGTCATTTGGGGAAGTTGTGACTACGAGAAACATGAAGCAGCCTCTGAGTTTGAAGCGATGAGGCTTAGTTCAGCACCAAAGTGTTTTTCTATGTACCCCATTGTTTATCACAGCTTTGATCACATGGAAGGGATCAGTGGAGGGCTAATCGAGTTTGAAGTGTAAGTGGTAGCCTCGAGGGCAGAGAAGCAGACTGGTTGATGGAGGTCACTGTTTCAGACCGTCTGGGGAAAATAAGGTGCTATGGTCTTGAGCGTTGTATTCAAAGCAAGAGCCCCATGTTGTTGATATTAGCATCTCATGTTTCATGTTGTTAGGTATCATAAATCTGTGATTGATGTCTGTTCCAAAAAGTCCTTTTTGTTATGTATTAGACACTTATTTTTTGTGTAATTAGAGGATGAAATGCATTGTAACATAATAACAACATAATAATGGAAAACAGTTTAACCAACTAGCAACAAATCTTATGTTTTAGGCAATGTTAGCATTTATTGTAAGTTTTTAAGTCATTTTCTAAGTTTGAAAGAAGCTAAACAAATAATAGTATAAACACAGTGACCTATTCTTCATTGTATAAGCGCAATATAAAACTCCACTTTAAAGCGCCCATATTATGCTCATCTTCAGTTTCATAATTGTAATTTGAGGTTGTACCAGAACAGGTTTACATGGTTTAACTTTTAGCTTTAAGGTTACCACAATAAAAGACACATTTTTGATTTCATATTACATATTTAATTCATTCAGTTGTTATTGTATATGCCACAGTTATTCATATTTTCACACAAACGTCACTGTCAGTGTTTCAGTAGACTAATATGGCCTGGATTTTGAACACCTGCTAATGTGCTTTATAATCATTTTTCAAATTAAAATGTCACCCAATGACAGCAATCGTCTGATTGAAATTCATTATAAGTGTAATTGCGCGTTTAGAGATGACGCCTTGACACAATTCTCTTGACTATTGTGTCTCACTGCCGCAGTTTTTAAGGCTATATCACAAAATAATTGCGGGTTAGAAATCTTGAGTTCAGTTTAATCGGCTAAATGTTGGATTAGAGTTGACAGCCCCTTCAGATTTAGAGCTAAATTAGAGAATTGTTATATCCTCAGACAGGACTGTGCATCACCCAACCTGTTGACTCTCAGCACAGCAGAGCTTCTCTGAACACCATCCTAAATAAACATGCCTATTGAGTTGCAACATGTTTAAATGACTGCTTGAACAATGAGTTATTATTGTTCCAAACAAGGGGAATAATTGCTATTCTGGTAAGAGAGCCTCTCTATAGGCAAGTCTTTTCTGATTGGGCTTTTGTTTTGATAGGTGCATTTGAGCGGTTCAGATGAGCTGTCCGTCAGCGGGAGAGGGGTAGAACCGGCAGCTATTATGGACCTGGCCTCAGCAGCTAAGCCCCGGAATATTCTCCTCTATGGCATCCAGCTTGGTCAGACAAAGGTAAGCTTTTAGTCTTTCCTCGTCTTTCATTTATTTCTTCCTAAAGTGAGCTCAGAGTTCCTGTGCTGTAAATTCATATTGCAGACATGCCAAACACAACAGAATGGGAAGTGTCTCTTAAGTGTCTTGTTCCAATGTCTTGTCTCGCTTTTATGCTTCAGGCAAGGTTGCTGTCTTTATGTGTTAGTGTGTGTGCACACTCGGATGGGTGTGTCTTTTTTAATGTGCAAGCGGAAAAAATGTGTGCCCGCTAGTGTGATTAAGCGGGCAGGGTATCAACTTTTTTACCTACTGCCGCACTTGTGAAGTATTGTTTTCACTGAATGCCAGAAGGATGATAAGGATGGAGAGGTGCTTAAGGTCTGAAGGAGCTCAACCACCACACGCGTATGTCCAACCTCCACAGTTAGCTGTGTGTCATGGGAATCCGCGGCGAGGCCCGCCAAGTGTGCACTGGAGTCATACAGGATGGATGCGGTTGACCTGAAATCCATAACTGACTGCTCTCCGTAATAATAGGATTATATAAAGTAAAATTATTCAGCACAGTGAGAATTTTGTTGGGATTCGTGCTACCAAAGCCGTCAAGTCAAATCACAACATTTGGGCCAGATGTGCAGGGTAAACGGAAGACGAATGCTGAATAGTGATGCTGATGTTGGCCTTAAATATGACATCCATCATGATTTATGTTCATAACTGACTGCAGAAGTGTGATCAATCATTCAATTGTATAAGCCTTTGTGCCTCAGGCGAGGGGAGGAGCCTCCATCCATTGTCACCCGTTTATCCGTGGCCGGGTTACAAGGGCAGCAGGCTAAGCAACGATATCCGGCTTTTCCTGGGAATCCTCCAGGTGTTTCCGGACCAGACAACGTATATAATGTGTCCAGCGTTTCTTGGTTACCCCAAGGCCTCTTACTAGTTGGACATGCCCGGAAAACTTTTAATGGGAGGTGCCCAGGAGGCATCCTTATCAGATGCCCAGACCACCTCAACTAGCTGCTTTAAAAAGCCGAGTAGCAGCGGCTCTACCACGAGCTCCCTTCAACGTTTGAGCTCCTCACCCTATAATGCTGAGCCTGCCACCCTACAGAGGAAAACTAGTTTTGGCCACTTTGGTAATCCACCCTGATAATTATTATATTTTAAATGAAAACAATAATTGTTATCGTCAACATTTTTATCGTGGTTTACCGTTAGACCGGTAATTAGTTAGTAAATTAGTCGAAACATTGAGATTTGCCTTCCTGCAGGTCTGGTACAGCGCCCTGAGCCGGTCGGCTTTATTCACTCCTGCAAAAGAGAACAATGAGCTGAAGGAGGAGGCCTAGTCTTCTGTGGTCAGTGATTCAGCATCACGCATCGGGCCTTGACATTACAGTGTTTGCCTAATTAAAACGAGGTGCTTTGTATTCTTGATAGCGAGACATGAAATACGCTGCCGGCACACACATGAGTTTGATCGGATGTTGGACATCGTGGTCTTCCTCTGAATTATGGAACTAATGCTGTTAATTAGTCATCCTGCTTCGACAGAGAAATGGGGGAGGGAGTGGACGGAGATAATGCGTGGTTCACCATGATAAAGTGCTTATCGTTATGAGATAGTGGAACAGCAGAAAACAGCCTTGTATAAATCACTGTTAGCTTTTTGTTATAATGAGGATAATTCTTCCCAGATGGCCTTATTCATACTTGTGGAGATGCCTGCCAACACTTCCTCTGTCAGCCGTACAGTATATATAAAAATTGTTCACAAATCTTGTTTTACTTCTTTGCCTTAAAAAAAAAAAAAAAAAAAGAATCTGAGAGCAGGCAATAATGCACACATAGTGAACATTTTCAGGCAATCGGTTTGATTGTTGAAAGAGGGATTGAATCTGTGCGGATTGCTTAAAAATGCAGTTTTTCTCCTATTTAGTTTTTGTTTTGCTTTAATTAAAACATGACAAACAGCCCTATGAAAGCCATAAACATCTGAGATGGCACTGGGATTATATGCGCCAATATATCGGAGTACCAGGCACCACTCTGGCATCATTGAACGGGAATTCAACATTTCCAACATTCCAGAGGGAAGATTCAGATTCAGATTGGTCACATGAAGGCTGACATGTTGTGGTTTCTCCACGACATAACAGCCTGGATTACATTTTCTGTTCCCTGCGAAGGGAAGTTTTTACTGTTTGGAAGTCTGAAAATATCCTTGTAAGGGAACAACACTGAAACCATTTAGTCATGCTGCTGTTTTCAACATGTGTTCTTCCTGTGACTTTTGACAGTTCACTTTGTATCAATAAACATTCGTTTATTTCATATTATTAAGATGTTAGCTCCAATATATAGTTTAAAAGTAGTATTTGTCCATCTAAATGCAAGTTTGCAAGAAGGATTTTTTTTTTTAAGTTCATTGTGTACCACACATAAGTGCACAAAGCAACACAAAACAATGAATGAATTAAAAAAAAAAATCCTTCTTGCAAACTTGCATTTAGATGGACAAATACTACTTTTAAACTATGTGTGTGTACCACACATAAGTGCACATCAAAATGACCTCACCACAAAACTGACAGGTGGGAGTTAGGCAAAAAAGTCGAGGTTTCAAAACCTCCAAAAATATTTGTCACACTGTCCCTAAAATGTGAGCTGTTCTTAATGGGTGGTCAAGGAGAGAAGCTGCAGTTTAGTTTAGTCTTCCTGCCAGTGTGTTTAAAAACAAAATAACTTATGTGTAACGGAAGAAATGTTGTCTTTTACCCTGACATTTGGAAAGATAATACATTTTAAATACAGCAATACCATGAAACCGTGATATTTTTGCAAAAGGTTATTACACCGCCAGAATTAGGGATGTAACAATTACCGGTGTAATGGAAGACCACGGTAAAAATGTTGACAATAACAATTAAAAGATCATTATTATCACCACGGTGTGGGAACACAGGTTATTATAAGATCACTGAAGGACAGCTGATTGAAGGTTATCCTGTCTGCAGAAAGTGCAGGAAAGAAGTTGCTGTTAATGGCATTGAACACACTTTTAAAAATACCGCGATAATATCTAAAACTGTGATCATTTTGGTCACTATAAGCGTGAGGTTACATTTTCAAACCGTTACATCCCTAGTCAGAATGGTGTACTAGTGGGAGTAGAGAAGGGTGATGGAAACGGAGAGCAGCGTGAGGCAGGGCAGCGCAACTGTCAATGCAGTTGGCTCTTTGGTGCACTCAAATTTTATCGTTATAGCTAAATGACACTTTTACTTTCTCGTGAAAATAAGAAAATAGCACACTCTGGCTCCATATGCATGTCTGTATTTATTCTGATGATGTTACGGCTCTCAGGCGCTCAAATTAGTTTTTGATCAGATTTGATCATTTGATGAAATCTGATTTGTTGATTTGAAGAAGGCCTGAGGGCCGAAACGTCGTTCAAATAAATCGAGACATGCATAAGAAGCCAGTGATCAGCCCCTCATTTCAACCCTTGGTGTGCGTTACTTTTCTATACTTTTACTTTGTCTGACTGTGTGGAAATCAGATGTTTCCCCACCACCGATGCTCTCACAGGGACTAAATATTGCGTGCAGGTGTGCTGAACTAACACCAACTGGGCAGAGAGGTGAAATGATGTGTTTATATATAAAAGCATGAACCACAACACAATACAAATTTATAGGATCTTGTTTCACTTAAATTATGTTTTGTGTATTCTGCACTTTCTGAGATTAGGTGTAAACAGTGATTGACATAATATCATCACTACTCACAAAACTAATACTTCAAATGCTGATGCTGATAAATAAAAACACTTTATGAATAAAAATGTAATACATGTCCTAAAGCTATACTGTTGTTGTGGACTTTGTCAGGCAAGACTCTAAATGATGTAGTTTTGATTGCAACTGCTGTAGACCACAGATGTTTGCAGTTCTTATAAACTAAGTGAACATTTTAATTATAAACCCAAGTTTGCATATTTTATGATAGCTTCAAGTTGCCAATGGCAGTAAAACAAGGTATGACATCAATAAGTTTTTTATACAAAGTCTTGTTAAAGATAGTCCCCCATAAACTCTGAGTCCCTTTTTGTTTCTGCCTAAATGATTTCATTCTCTGCTCTGACATTCCATGTTGGAACTGCACACCAGTGTAAAAAACATCTAAGCGTCCTTTGTCTCTCATTATGGATCACTCTGAGGAATTACTTCCATTCCAATTATCTCCATTTGGCTAATTGAATTTTAACTTCTGACAGTTAAAATGCATGAGCACATGCAATGGTGTTCGTCCCAGAGAGTTTGGGAAAAGGATCCACGTCATTGACCTTTTAGTGATGTCTTTTTGGATTAAAAATAAATAAACAATTAGTGGATTCTCAAAAACGAGGCTTTGACTGGTTTTACATTATTCATAGTAACACTGAATCGATCCAGCATCCAATGTATCCAGCAGCGGGTGGCCATGCGTGCCACTTTGTCTCGTCGAGAGGAGAGAGTGAAATGGAGTCACGGACAATGAACAGCAGTCTCTCTGAAAGGACGTGATCAAAGCGCTTCTCTTGAGCCTATTTCCAATAGTGTTGTTACTTCTGAAGATGCCCACAAGCCAAACATCAGGTGCGATAATGTGTGAAAACATCAAACCTAAAGATGTTGGCTGAGGATATGGAGACACAGGATCCACATAAACTGACACGATGTTGTGAAAACGGTGACGGTATGCGCTATCAGTGTCTGCAGTGGCGATAGGAAGTGTCATTGGATCCCTCCTTGCACAGGGTCCTGGCGACTTGTCATCCGCTGAAAAGGGAGTTGTCACGGTGATATATGGGTGTTGTAATCCCTGCAGTGAGAACCCTGATGTTTACCCAACCCCATATTTCCTCCTGCTCAAAGAGCCCGGACCGGGAATCCTAAACCTGAGAACAGATTAGCCGGCTGGGAAGAAAAGAGAGAGAGAGAGAAAGGAGAGCAGGGAGGGTAGGGGGGGGAGAGAAAAGGAGAAGACTCTATAGGTCTTTTCTGCTTTACCTGTTCATATCTAGGACCGAAAGACAGACAGGGGAAACCGAACACGACTCAGCAAAGCTCTTGCTGTGACACTCGTGGAGTTGTACCCTCGCCAGGGGTCAAGGGAGATCAGGGAAGACTGTCGCCTCTGTGGTTTGAGCACACTCGCTGCTTTTCTCAGGCTAATCCAGTTGTCCTTTGCGGAAAAAATGAGTCGTCAAATAAATCAGGGGCGGGAGGGTTTAACTTTAAGTTTATCGGATTCATCTGACTTGATTCATTTTAAGGCCTTGCAAGTCAAAAAGTCAGGGAACCTCTGATTAAAGAATGATCAGACAAAGAGTTGAAAGCTACACTAGCCTCTGAGGCTGTAAATGAAACATCAGGATGCTAACATGCTCACAATGACAATATTGACAACATACTGATGTAAAGCAGGTTTACATTGGACAATGTTCACCATCTGGGCATGCTAATACTAACTCTCAAATCTACTAAGTACTGGTGCGTTCAATGGAAATGTCAGTTCTGCAGAGATATCTGATCATAAACCAAAGTATTGAACGCCTTTAAATTTCGACCTGATGGTCCTAGAAGAGATGTTAAGGGCTTATCAAAGTTATTACAACTAATCTTGAGGGGGCCATGAAATATCATACAAATCCATAGTCTTGTTTTTGAGACATTTAACTCAGAATCACAAATGTCAAACTAATGGTGGCACTAAAATAAAAGTCATGGAATGACCAAAGTCATGAACCACAAATGCCTCTACTATATAATGTGCCAGACCTGGTTGTAGATGTAGAGATATTTCACTGTTTAAGTGAAAACTTTGACTTGCTGGTGACGCTCCATGAAGTCCGCGAATCACTGAAGTCAGTAGGATTCCTCCTTTAGGAACCGTGAATGTACAGTATGTACAACATTTCATAGCAATCCATGGAATACTGTAGTTGTTGGGAGGTTCTAGTTTGAACCAAAGTGTTGAACCGAACCTATAGCCCGAGCCAGCATAGCTAAAAGAGTCTTAAAGTGATGCCAGAGTTTAAAAAGTCATAAACAATCAGGTTTCCCTGCAAAGTTCCCTAACTGAAATCGGGTCCTTTAGTTAATTCCCTTAAAAGGAATTACACACTCCTGGAGAATTTTCTAAATGAAGTGCCAAGGGAAAATGATTTCTCCAGAGGTCTTTGTCCACAATTTCTCTCAAACTGTTGGGCATTATATGAAGCTTATTCTGTTCAGGTCCAACGTGGCACACAGGTGAAACCTTGCACAAGCTGAGGCTCTTGTGACGCCTTTGTGTTCGCACTGGGGCGAGGGGTTAAGGGAGATCAGGGATGGCTGCCGTCTCAGCAAACTCTCTCTCGCATTGTCCTACGATGAATAAGTCAGGACCTTTAATGCGCTCTCTGAGAGAATATTACAATTCCAGTGTCTAAAAAAAGAGTTATTTTTATTACTAGACACGTGATTACTAAAATTGCATGCATTAGACTTTTTGACTGATTTAGGCCGATTGACAGCTGAGGAGAAAGGAGGAAAAACTCTTAACAGAACAAATGTTTGATAAGTTAATTCAAAACATTGCAGAAAGCAGCAGAGATAACAAATGACGTGGCCATGGCTGTTTTTGGTTTCTCCAACAACATTGCTGGGCGGGCTGACAGATTTGGCGAGTCTTCCCGGTGATCCGCTACACTTAATGTCCAACATCCACCCTGTCCCTTCACACAGTTTTTCCCCCGCTGTTTGGCGAAGTACTCATCTTTGTTCTGACAATTATGTCTTTAAACTTTATCTACTATCCCCCTGGAAATGTGGATGAGAGAACTTGGCTCTCTTCTGTGGAATCCTGACATCTCCATAAAGACAGAAGCCCGGGGATTGCCCCCCTTCTTAGTGATGTATTTGTAGAGTGTTAGGGTCAGAGCCTTGGGAGAGACTCGCACTGCGGCAACATGTGCAGGATATCAAGCTTGATCTTCCATGCGGAGAGCACTCCAGATGTGTGTTGGTATGTGTGAAATTTGACCGCTTGAGTTTGGCTGAAGGAATTAGACGTACCAAAGCGGTGTTTACTCAGCTTTGATTTCTTAGATTAAAAAGACCAGCGAGCGCGCTGTTTGTCTGATATGACACAACGCTGGCTCTCACAGACAATTTGGAAGTGACATTCCAAGAGAGAATTAGTGTTACAAACAGACGGTATGTTCTTATGGCGGATTAATGTAAGACAGCTCTTCACAATTAGTTTGTAAACATTCAATCACTCAGTGTAAGGGCAAATATGCGTGTATGTTTGTTTTGCCACTTGGTTTTGAGCTGTTTCTGGCCACCCACAGTAGTCCTGGTTTGAGTTTTCCTGCAGCTCTTCAGTTATGTCGTGGGTGAGCACAGCTCTGCGGGGATTATGCTTTCATTTAGCAGGCCTCATCAAAGATTGTTTTTGCGGTGCTCACCTTCCTGCTCTGCCTGTGCTTTTATTTGCAGGGACTTTTTGGGACACATGCTCGTCTGGTTGGGTGTGGTGGAAAGTAGCACCCAGTGTATTTAGACCTGGGAAAACACCACCAGATGCCCCAAAATTCTGATAAAACTTAAGCTAAGGCTGGTAAATTTATCCGCTCCTCCCGTCACTTTGGCATTTAATAAAAGAAATCTGTATTATCTACTAGAGCCCGACCGATAAAGGATTTTTTAAGGCCGATACAATTATTTTGTCATTAAAAAATCTGATATTCCGATATATCGGCCGATATCCAGAAACGTTTAACAAAACAAACAGATTTCCCTAGCATTAGTTATTTGTAGTTATTTATGAGTTCTCACTAAAATAGTGTGATGATAATTTGTTTTATTATCACAACAGAACAAAGGAACATCAAAATGTATTAAAGTTTTGATAATTAAAATGTATAAAAACAAAAACATATGAAACTTAACAAAAGCACAAACAAAGGAGAATGACCTCTGGTGGACAAACTATGCAACGCCAATGCCCATAACATGGTTGACCATTCTTTTTTATATTTTAATTTTTAAATATTCATTATCAGAATTATTCATTTGTCATTATAAATAACTAACGGCATATCTAACCCTGGGAAAACTTAATTACTTCATATAGGATTACAACAGAGCTAGGTTTTGCTTGAGCATTTAAAAGCTAGAAACTAACCGCTTAACTGCGCGACTGAAGGTGATGGTTTGCGGCCTACCTGGCGTCCTCCTGCTCGGCGTCCTCAGCATTCGTCAGTCGGTGCAGCGTCGAGACGTCATTGCCACTCAGTTGACAGTTCATTTGTTAAAAACGTAAACACAAACTCCGTGGGGAAACACCCCAACGAGTCGGAAAACACAATCCTCTTCTCCACCACAGTCCGGCAGCCAATATAAACCAACATTTCAATTACGACGTGACAATAAGTATGATTTGTACAAGATTTCACATCATTCAGAGCCATGGTCAGAGTTATGGCTAGTTAATTCTGTCATGTTGCTGTAGATCCACCTATAGGCTGTCAAGTGACATCACATTTTGCAGTATGGATTCAGGATTCCAAGTCCTTTTATTAATCCCACAACGGGGAAATTCACACTCTTGCAGCAAGGGATTGGGGAAAAAGTACAAGACACTAACGATAAACAAACAAATAAATAGAAGTAAAGACAATAAATAGTTTAATGTATTTACAGTATTGTTAGTCTTATTATTATTGCATGGTATGTCAATCACATTCACACTTGAAATGTGAATGTGCCATCAAACGGTAATTTATATGTGCCACACCAAAATTATTTGGAACTCACTAAATGTGATTATAGGAAATTTGCAGGGTCCAAAGGTTACAAACCAAAACTTAAATTGGTAATGAAGAAATACAGTTCTGATATAACTGATGCTATTGCAGCAGTAGTTATGAACTAACAGTTGCCTCTCCGTGTTGTCACACACCTACACACCTACACCATGGATATAGCTGCCAGTAGCTCCTGACAGGATGCTGATTGACCGGAAACAAACACATTACTTGAAGCTTGACAAGATGGATTTTTGTGCGATGTTATCCCGCGATTCTCAAATGATCTCGCAAGCATCCTGCAGTTGTGCAAGTTAGACCGCAGTAGATAACTTTGATTTATAGTTCATCGCTGGATTTCAACCAATGACATGACCTTTGCAACACTAGATGGATGTATTATACGTGATGGGGCCATGTCTTACTGTATCTGTTTCGCATTGGCAATGTCTTTGTTAGATGTGTGCTACTCAAAAGGGAAAGATAACTTATAGCTTTCTGGAACGTCCTGAATGTTATCTTCACTCTCAACAATCAATCCAGGAGCAGCAGAAAAAAGAAAACAGAAAAACAGTTCTGCATGTGGTATCTCTGTGGTTCTTGTTGCCTTGACATGTAGTAATAAATTGAAGAGGTAAACATCAGCTGCAATGGAACCTCAGAGCCTGCACACGTAGACGCTCTAGCTATGCTGAAGGCCCTTAGCACACAACCATAAATCCAGCTGTTGTTTGTTGGCTCATGGCCGAACCTTCCACAACATTTTGGGAACAGAACTGAAACAGACTGACAACATAACTTTAGTGGAGTTAATGACCAACCAAGTTGTCTTCAGGTCAAACGGCTGGTAAGTTTTAGGATTTGGGCCCCAATGCCAAAATCTAATTTCCTGCTCTAATGGAAACCCCAACTTGGAGTTTATACAGTTATAAATAACCAGATTTCAATGTAGGATTCAAGAAGTGCAAGAACCTAAATTTGGTTCTGTATTTAATGTCCTCAAATGAATCTCACAGCCATGAAGTGTCATGTGAAAATGATTATCCTTTACAGTTTCTCATAGCGGTCCCTTCTTGTTCCCACACTACATCTGTCAAGTCACACTGCCGGCCTGATCCCCCTGATGTTTAGTCTGCGGTACACCGATATTTTGACAGCAGCACAAAAACGCAGTGTAGCACCTATGTTTGTATGTTTGGCTCACGGCCTACTGCGATTACAATCTCGTGCTTGTACGGTATTGAGGATGGAAGTGAGGGCACTAAGCCTTGGCCAGGATGTGCGTTGCTGAAAACTCAGCTTGTAATAAATGTCTTGTTTTGTGAAATATCCCTGCACCTGCACCTGACCTCAGATGGCCTTGGATATAGACTGCTTGGCTTCCCTTGGTTTGGTGTAAATGATACAGTGTGATAAGTAAATGAGGCATCCATAGAGGGGGGGTGTGTGTGTGCTTTTGGGCCTCTCTCTCACCGCATGTGGGATTTGGTATGTCCCAGTTCATAAATCCCACCCATGCCTTCATACCTCCTCAACTAAAGAGCCATTGTTCTGCTTACTGTTTTGAGGGATGTCTTTCGGTGAGTTAAATTCAAACAAAGTCGTCTCTCACCTAAGCTTGTTTGAAAAAGTTCTTAGTGAGGTGGGATTCAGTGGAAATACAGACCCCCTCGATGTCCCATTCTTAGCAGGGTTTGCCTTCTCTGAAGAGCAGAAAGAGAAGTCATGCATTAGACGTGACTAACAAACTGCTCTGTTTGCCCATTTAACGCCCCTAGACAGGATATTTTGGAAACCCGTGTTGAAAGATCTTTACCAGTGTACCGTGAAAGAGTTGTGTGGCAGCAATTGTTCTCTCAAAGGAGTCTGAAAAGCAGTTATCAACACAAAAGTTTGCTTTTTTCTATGGCTGGAAAGTCTAAGGGGAACTCACAAAAGTAGGGTAGGATACAGACACATTCACTTTCCTACATTATAATCCCTTTCAGATGAAGTGAGGCAGAGTGGGAACAACACGGGTATCTAAATTACAGACATTCAGGCAATGACACTAAATACCTCGCAGAAATTCAATAAAACACGTTCCCAGAAGTACGAAGTAATGCTCATGTTTCTGTCAGCGTCAGCTCTCGGTCTTTTAGCTGGGATCCAAGCTCATTTTTATATTAATGGCTGAACTTTCCAGGTGAGCACAGTGTATATAAAAAGGACTGGAACTAAGTTTTTTTTTTTCTTTCTTTCTTCTCTTTGGACTATGACAGTACTGAAAGCATGAACATTTCAAACATTGCCAATAAAAGTTTCCACCGAGCAGCTAAAAAGCTACGCTTTAACTCTGCTCTTCAAAATGTGTATTATTACTTGTGATATCTGGGGATATACTGTATATAGTCGCAGCTACTTTTTCAATCCGACTCTTTGCACACCAGTACCTCCGTCTTTACAAAACTACCAAAATATTACAAACGATACCAAATATGTCATTTTACCGGTAGTGTTTTGCCTTTTTTGAATTCATACTTTAACCAATTAATTAAAGTACCTTTACACCAGTCTTCATTGTATCACGTGACTTAATGAGTCTCCAAACTAGAAATAAAGGTTTTCACTAAGCCACAAAATTTAACTTTATCACTTCTTTTCAATGAGTACTTAATACTTTAAAGAAACGTTTTAATTTTGTTCTTCCCTCTGTCTGTATGTTCTTACTATATTACTTCTTTCTTGAATGGACCTGAACCGCCAAAAATCCCCCCGACACTAGAAATAAATAAATAGGAAAGCTGCAATACTCTTTCTTCACAAATCTTCACCTTTTTCATCACATCAACCTGCTGGTGGCTCATCATTACAAACTCATGCTGTGCAGCCAAATTTTATTCAAACCCACAGAGCGCTTTATTTAAAATTTTAGCTGAAAACGTTTCCAACGATTCCAAACATGTCAGACTGAATTTGGGCAAAAATGTGTACAAAATGATGCACAAGACATCTCGAATATTTCCAGCCATAAAAACTTGGAGTCTTGGGTTTGAATATTTCCTTTGATGAAAAGCTGTAAAAAAAAAAAAAAAAAAGTAATCTATATGATACTGTCAGAGAGAGTGGAATAACTAATCCCAAACCTTAGAGCTGCTAAAGGGGAAATAAAAAGGGGGAAATTAGATGCTCAGGAGTTAAAGATTTAAATGCAATACCAATATAAATGCAATGCAATACTTTTGGACTGGCCAGTAATTGGACCTGTTACCCTCTTCTCTCCTCGCAGTTTAGCCCCAAGCTACTGCCTGTCTTCAAAGATACGCATGAGGGCAGCAGGACCACAATAGCCACTCAGGGACGAGCTGTCAGAAGCCCTGAAACACTATCCTCTCTCAGACCAAAGCGCGGGGTGTTCTTAGCAGTATTGTGTCACTGGGATTCTACTAGCAGGTCATTTAGGGAGAGTTTTTTCCAAGAAATCACTTTATCTATTAAAGGGCAGAAGTCAGATTATTGCTCAGTGAAGTACATGTTAGGTGGGTTTAGCTTTACAGACTCCCAGAGTGGAGAATGCTGTCTATTGCTAGTAATGGTACTGCCCTCAAGTGGATGCTGAAACTCTTAGGATTGCACCTTCATGTCACAGGCCGTAAAAGAGGCCATAACATCTTTCTAAATGTTCTTGGCCAAATTGGTTGTGGTAGCTGGTGTGACTCTAACAACTCTTTCCAGGTCCCTTGGCTCGGGCTCTGCGCCAAGCTTTTCCATAAGCTGTTTTTCAATTAAGACCCAGCACTCTTGGCATTTTATGAAGAGAACAGAAGCGGAAGCCTTCAGTAGCGGCAGCAGCGGTCCTTGAGGCTGGGGATCTCAGGAAAATGACAGAGGCATACAAATTGTCACCGTTAAAGGTCCTAATTGCCTGAAACCTTTAAGCTTCAAAGCAGGCTCTTCTTGTGTGGCAGAAGTGCTGCTGCCCGCTCCTCTCAGATGGAAAGGTTGATTGCATCTGTGGCATTTAAGAGTAGAGCGAGTTTGGGGATTGCATATTGTGTGGTCCGTTGATGCTTTCCTCCCCCGTTCTTCCTTTGCTCTGTGTTTCAAAGACCTGTCGCCTCACGGCTTGTCAAAATCCTCCCTTTAAACAGTAAGCAAAAATAGAAGCTAATGACTGAAGTTCCATTCGAAAAAACGTGTGGTCGCAGTCTGCAATAACAAGGCTGATGCATGTGTTTGTGCATCCATACACATGGGAGTGATTGAGAGCATTTTGCTTTCAGTTACCGCCCAGTCAAATGATTATATATCGCATTGTTTAGGTATTAAAATGATGCTGTCACTGCATTTTACAGTGTGACTTGTATCTTGGACTATAATCTAGGTTCCTGGTCCACAAAGTAAAAAATAAAAAAATCTCCCGTAAAGAACCTTTAAAGTCCCCAGACATGTCTCCAACTATGACTTGTATCCAGTGGTATTTTCCCCTTGATACCAGTTCATAAATTGTTTGCTAACAGTCTCTATTTTTAAATGTAAAATCTGTCAAGAGAAACTATATAAATGTCTTCTAGGCCACTAGAGGATTGGATGCGTCAGTAATTGATGTAGCAGAGTCTCTGCTGTCAGTGGGGGGGGGGGGGAGTGTTGTTTCAGACAAATGTGTCGCTTTCCCATTTAATATTACCGTTGATAGTCCTTCCACTAATGTGAATAAATGATGATACGATTGGCTGGGAGATTCTTTAAGCAAGGATTTGTGATATTCAATCATTATGAAGTGGAAAGTGATGTTCCCTTATGTCTGATAATCTCATAAAAACGAGCACTTTTAGAATAGAACAAAATAAAATACCCTCCTGTGACTTCACTTAGACTTTAGCACATGAAGACATTTCTGTCTTTGGAAACTATGGAGATTAATTCCACACTATAAACAGGTGAGGCGCGCCTATTAGCTCAAATGTCATGATGTCAATCAGATTAATCTGCTTGTGGTTTCCATTTTAAAGGCTTAGTTATGCATCTGCTTTAGGTCTTAACCTCATGTCTGTCCAAACACCCCACTCCAGCTCTGTTTGTCTCAGCGCTGCCACAGCGAAAAAATATATTCATATTCGAGCGCTCGCTAACTGGTTTCTACGTTTCCATTATCTGCTGGAAGAGACACTGGGACAGACATAGTGGAAAACGCTGGAGGACATACAGTAGTCTGTGCTGCTTATAATGATGATCTGGAGACATGCAAATCCCTCCTGGATCACATTCCAGGTTGCACATGTACGAATTTGAACACCCGAGTGTCTACCCCGTCTGTCTTCCGTATGCGTGCATACTCTCTCATGTGTCCCAACACATGTCTTCCCTCTCATTGATGTTTGTGTGCCCATAACAATGAGCCAGCGGGCGGCTCATTAGAGAGCTGCTTCGTTCCTCCGGGACGGTCCTCAGTGGACAGAGGAGACCCGAGCTGAACGGAGCGCCCGCCAACAGCAGCAAAGCCCGGGTCAGGAGAGGCACCAGCTCTTGTCTGTCAAGACTTACTGGACTCAACTCTTTCCTGAGCGCCAATCAATCAGTTCACTTGCTTCCTCACACTGAAGTCATATAGATTTCAGCCTGAAAGCAGTTAGATATGCAAATATCTCCGAAGCCTTGGAGTTTGTTTGCTGTTGGGTAATTCTACCCCTTTGTCGTGCTTTTTTCTCGACCACATTTAAAGCCTGAGTGGCAGTTGTGACTACTTAAAGCTGTGCCACGAGTCAATGAAGAACTCAAGTCGTATTTGTGTTCCACTGTGCAAGCAACTACTTGATTTAATAATGCTGTTTTATGAAGCGTGATTCATATTTCAAAGGCCGCATATCTGGAGTGGAAATAATTCAGCGCTAGGGCTTAGACAGGCTTAAAACTTTGATCCTCCTTGGTGATCTCAACTTGCTTTTTGCATTTTCTTATTTTTCTCTTGTGCAAACTGAAGTGTTTTTTTTGTTCTGCCTATAAGAAAACAGACCTCTATAATAGAGTCATTAGCTGTGGTTTGATGGCTGTAGCCGTCTTCAATATGCCCGAGACACGCGGCGATCTCGTGACTTTCCCATCGTCCTCATCAATTGCACTTGGGTGGTAATCGACCGACGATCGTGCTCATCACGTTTATCATCACCCGTGGGCTTTTAGCTCCTCCGAACACATGTAACATCTGAAATACTTTCCGTGTGAAGATGTAATTGCTTTTAGATACCAATCGGAGCAATGCTTTGATCTGATTGCGCATGGTGTAAACAATGAAAAGATGCAATTAGATTTCACTAAAACACTTTGATTTCTCACAGAGAGCAACCTGACGAATCTCATGAATGAACCCGAGGAAGTACCATTGATTATACATTTTATTTCAATGGATGAGCCTATGCAGATTCCTGAGGATATGTGGACAACGTTGTGCTCATGCGTGACTGCTTACAGATGTACTGGCCCATCCCCTGTCGCCTCGTACCAGTGATTGAGCTGCGGAACAATGACTTGGGTACATTGTAAAGAACAACAGAAAAGCCATGATTTTTCAAAGATTTGGCCAATTTTAGCTCTAAAAGCATGTTAAGAAAAGATACTAAAAGGGGACACAGAATGCCTCTGGAGCTCATTCAAAGCTATCATATTTTGATCCCATCATTTTCTCTTTTCATTCCTTCGCGTTGCTTTAATCAATCAGGAGGCTGGAGTCGCTGATCTGTACTCCAGTTCCCCCTTCAGTCGCTTTCGTGTGGAAAATCCATGTCATACTCCTCCTCCACTGGTTCTGATTAGGGAGGAGTGCTTCGGGAGTTCTGGATCCCGGGTCTCTCGCTCCTAATAACCACGGTCAGGCCCAATGCCATGCTCATCGCTCTCACACCTCGTCACATTCACGTCCAATTTCTGCACAAACCGTGCTGTTAGGAGCTGGCCGGTGAAGCTCGGCTATAAGACGGAGAAAGCACAGAGTCAGAGAAAGCTTATTTTTCTCCTGTTGATCCAACACTCAGCTCCAAATGTGTTAAACTGCTGTCACACAGTTGTAATGCAAAATGCAATTGGATTCCAGATCTGAAGATATGTTGTAAAGGATGTTCCAGATCACAAATCATTGCTGTTTTGTCATTTTAGCAGGCTATATTTTAAATATATGTTGATGTTCTTCTCTTTGGATGTTAAGACATTAAAAGCTTTGTGAAAAGCCCTCTTAAATGTTTTTATTTCTCTCTAAGCAAACTTGCCCTTTGAGTGCTGGCTGATGAAATTGGTTCTAGGCCCAGAAGAAAAAGTGTCAGATTGGCTGTTAAAATAATATAAGTCAGTTCCAGGACTGTTAAAAGATAAGTTTAAGGATAATTACCATTTATTACTGCATGGATTCAGTTTTCGTAGGCTTGGCCATCATTTTTGTCTGTTTTGATAACATTGTGCTCGCCAAAGTTAAAGGCATTTTTCACAGCAGACATTTTGACATCTCATTGCAGGAAAAGCCCAAGTAATACAGGCTTCATTCCATTTAGGTGGTGCTGTTCTATGCCCCTGGTGTTCTCCATCCATCTCCATCCTGGCTCACTGTCATGGCTTACTGGAATACCCAAATTGAACAGAGCCATCATTTATGTCATTAGTTACACCTGTGCTTTTCCTGCTATGACATCACCAAACTGACGGCTGAGAAAACGGTGTATTGCAGAGATCTGAGAGCACAGCGACATGGCTGAAAAGAAGCTTGACGGGGACGGACATAAAATGATTCCCCAAACTGTCTGTTGAAAACATCCACGGTCAAAGCATTCACAGTCTTCCTGCATCAAAATAGACTTGCCGTGTGGCCGGTTAGCTCAGTTGGTAGAGCAGAAGGTCCAGGGTTCGAGTCTGACCTGTGACGGTTTACTGCATGTCTTTCCCCTCTCTCTCCCCTATTATTTCTGAGTAGTCCTATCTATAAAAGGCGGAAATGCCCCATAAAATTCTTTAAAAAAAAAAGAAATAGACTTGCCGTACTTAAATAATTATAGGTGCAAATTCAAAAATTACTATAAATTTTGATTGTAAACCCGCCACGTTAACTGCATTATGGGCCGTGGAAGAACTAAAAGCTTGACGTAACAACAGTAAGGGGGTGGGGCTTAGCAAACAATGTTTTAGGTATTTGAGTGCAAAACTAATGTATGTGAAACTCTTTGCTCGTTGCATGAACTAAAATCTATCCCAGATCTTTCTCAGCTCTCTTCTCTGTGGTTATACACCCTGGTTTTGTGTTCACTGAATGCTTAAAAGATGCAAGAAAATGAAAACCTTTTATAATTTTTACCGCATGCATGCTGCTACATCAAAAGCTTTGTCAAAAGCCTTATTAAAGTCCACAATCCATTTATGAAAAGGTCCAGGTAGAGCATGAAGCATAAATCTATGTGAGGAACAAGTAAAATAAGTAAAGCTCCTTGAACTGCAGAGCCTTTGAAAGATGGAAAACGGGTCGTTCTAAGGCCTCATCAAGAAACTAAATCAAAGTAGGGAGTCGCTGTAGCCTAAGGAACGGAGTCAGGGGAGTGAAAACCATTAAAAGTGCATTGTGCAGGCAGTCTGCAGAGAGAAAAAAAGAAGAAGAAAGAGATACAGAAGAGAGGAATTACGAAAGCAAAACAACCACAACAATGGAGTTTGCCCATAAAAGAAACAGACCGAGTGGATGAGAGAATGTATGGTCTCCTTTTGTCCTACGTGTGGTTGAGCGTAGTTCTGTCCAATATCATGCACCATAAATCTCAAAGTAGGCCTTATTGGTTCACAAGCTTCAGAGGACTCGACATTAACACAAATTTGTGGAAAAAGAAAGTTTTTTTCTTTCCCCTCCTTCGGAAAATTGCTCCAGTCTGTTGATTTCAACATAGAGAGACATGGGAGTCACGAAAGATCCGCCACCAGATTCCGTGATTCTAACAATCAAATAGCATGTGGTGAACTCAGTGTGTTTGACCTCACAGCCGAATGGCTCAGGACTTTTCTCTCATCAGGAGCATCTTTGTGGCAACATCAGAATCCAGGATAGTTTTACTAGTGTTGTCATTTGTAAAGAAAATGGCAGCTGGTGCTAAATTTGGAAACTTTTCCAGCTGCAACAATAAAGTGATGAACACAATGCATTATATTATTAAATGAATTATTCTGAAATGGGCCATTCTGCGAGTTAATTTGACTTTTGGTACTTTAACTGTATTTATGTGCGAATGCTTGTACTTGTACTTAAGTAAAAGTTTATATGCATGATGTTTTACATGTAGCAACACTGTGGTAATGCTACTTTTATTACATTAAAAGTTCAAAGTAAACCATCAGTGGTGTAACTCGTTCCCAACAGGCCTGTTCCTTGCTTATTACAACGTGGATTACTTTTGGTAGAACTTACTTTAGTTAGAACTGGTTGTTAACGCTAGCTGGATGCTACTGGCAATCGAGCTGGTGCACAAACATTCTGATGACTCAGACGGTGTCGTGACTAGTGGGAGGGAAGGTAAACGCGAACAAATGTGAATCTGTGTGTGGATGTCTTAGTTTGTTATCGTAGGCTCTTCTAATATTGAGCTGACTTAACGAGTGTCGGCCCTGATAAATCACCTCTATCTCTCTCTCTCTCTCTCTCTCTCTCTCTCTCTCTCTCTTTCTCAGGACACTGACCGATGGGAGAGGTCAGTGTTGAGGGTCGCCGAGATCACGTCCGCCCTGATCCGGGAGAGGAGCCCCGCCCTGGTGGGACAGCTTCTGCAAGCATGAAGGGAAGCAGAAACCAAAACCCACTTTTTTTTTATTACAATGCATTATTCATTCACAGAAGAAATTGGTGTCCTTAAAGGTTGGATTTTTCCTTATTTTTTAAATAATAAG
The DNA here is from genome assembly GCF_013103735.1 of Etheostoma cragini. Classification (NCBI taxonomy): domain Eukaryota; kingdom Metazoa; phylum Chordata; class Actinopteri; order Perciformes; family Percidae; genus Etheostoma; species Etheostoma cragini. The sequence continues at coordinate 25,726,051 of NC_048412.1, read as the reverse complement.
TTTTAGTCAACTTAAGCAGGGATTCCACCACTCATGAGCAGCACTGTACCCTTTTTCCAACCTGGACCCTATTTTCCTATGTTCTTGTCTCTAAGTGACTGATGGGAACAATAATATTTGACATTGGTCCAGTATTAAGCGAGATCGCTGCAGTCGGCAGCGGCGATACAAGCTACAATGTAAGTTAATAGGACAATTGTTCAACTTGTATTTAACTTCACAAAAGTGCTTGCTTTGGCCACTGACAGAATCAGATTAATATTCTAAGTGTCTGACAACATTATGGAAAGGATCCCTTCAGAGACAGACGTTTCTGAGACCTTTGTGTTTAACCAGAAACAGCTCTGAAGTCGCTAGCGCTAAACCCACCAGACTCCATTTTAAAAAAGCAATACTTTTAGTGTTTACAAAGCCAACATGTTTTCACATATTAATCGGTAAACTATGTGTTTACTTCACCCAAAACTAGAGATGTGATTGTTGGAAAAGTGGAAAGACGATTCAAAACGGCTTTTCATAGTCTTATTTTATTTCTTTCAACTTTGAATGAAGTGTATTTTACGATGCTAAAATTACTGTATATTTTCATGGAGTCAGGTGGATTTATCAAATGCAATTTTGAAGATGTTTTAATATTTTATAAAAGGATCTTACCCTTTACCAGAAAGGTCAACCTCCTTAGTAATCCTTACTATAATGTCGTCAGACATTTTGGTTGTGGCAGTGAAAGATTAAGCTACTTTCTACTTGATTCAGTCAGTCTATTCCAAAAATGTGTTTGGATGGTACATTGGCCAGTGTTTTTTTTGCAGGATGCACAATTGAAAAATGAAAGAAAAACTTACGTCCACATTATTTACAAAAACCTCCCCACATGTCCAACCAAGTCACCTATGAAGAGTTTTATTAGGTATTTATATTTAAAAATTTCGACTGAACACATTTTAAAGCTGCTCCGTGTTTTTTTTGTTCTTTTTTGTTTTGATTTGTTTGTATGTTGGCTTTTTTTTAATGGATGTCGAACTTTCATGCTTTGGAGACACAGCCACGCACACTGCAATAAACATACAATCATGCATAATATACACAGAGGGGTTAATTAGCAAAGGATAAATTAGCTTTGTATAGGTCACATTAAGATTGAATGCAACCTGTACAAAGCAAGCTAGTGGAGTGATTGAGAAGCATTTGGAGCGCTGTTGATATCAGTAAAACTACTGTAATCATAACCACTGCTTTTATCACGAGATAAAGCTGCTCATGACTGAAACACTAATATGTAATAAGAGGGTGCTTTTATTTTTGTACTTCATTAAAACTGCTCATTTAAAACCAACATGGTATAACAAAGTTTTTGTTTTTCAGACTCTACAGTACAAGAAAATAATATTCAAAAATATTCTGATCTGACTATTGACCCTAAAGTCCCAGATTAGACCACCGAAATCGATTATAAAAAAAAAAAAAAGGTGACTAATATATAATTGCAGATCTGGTTGTCTGTCTGCGACCTCACGCATCAGTGAAGCCCTTAGTGAAGCAGCTCTTATGCCACCCGACCCTGTGATGTCTCCTGGGTAGATGTGTGTCAGAAGCTGGCTCTGCGGACGTGGAATGTCACCTCTGTGTGGGGGAAGGAGCCAGAATTTGTGCAGGAGGTGGAGCTACATTACATTACATTACATTACATTACATTACATGTCATTTAGCTGACGCTGTTATCCAAAGTGACTTCCAATTAAGTGCTTTCAACCCTGAAGGTGCAAACTCCAGACAACAAGTAGTAAGTTCAAATACATTAGCTTTAAATGAGCAACACTACAAAGAGAAATGTCAAAGTGCATTTTCAAGGATTCTTTTTTTTTCTTTTACTTTTTTTTTCTCTCTTCATGTTTATTCAAAGTGTACTTGGAAGAGATGCGTCTTTAGCCTTCGGCAGAAGAAACGTACGCTTTCGGCCATCCAGATGTCAATAAGGAGCTCATTACACCATTTGGGAGCCAGCACAGCAAACAGTCAGGATTTCATTGAGTGATTAGTTCAGATGGTGTGTGGACATCCAAGAAGAAATGTCAGTCAGACAGGTCGAGTTACGTGCTGCTACTTGAGCTTTATTCTACATGTTGGATCTGGTGGGGCTTACCTCTACGCACAGTCTCAGTTCTGGAACCATACTCCTAGATAGGGGGTTGGACATTTTTCTTCTCCGGAGTTGCCCTGGGTGTGAGGCAGCGGGCTGGTGTGGGGATGCTCACAAGCCCACGGCAGAGCGCCGCTACGTTGGAGCTTACCCCGGTGGACGGGAGCCTGCGGGTTGTGGGGCGGGGGGAATTTTCACTCTTGTTTGTGTATATGCACCAAACAAAATTTTGGAGTATTCAGCCTTCATTGAGACCTTGAATGAAGTCCTATATTGGGTTCTCCATAAGGGGACTCCAACGCAGAGGTGGGCAATGATGTAGATACACGGAAAGGCGTGCTTGGGAGGAACGACCTCCCTGATCAGCTTTTTGTGCATCCCTGTGGAGGCTGGGGACATTGAACCGGAGTGGACAATGTTAAAAGTTTCCATTGCTGAAGCTGCAGCGGGTAGCTGTGGTTTTAGGTGCCTCAAAGGGCGGTAACCCACCAACACCGTGTTGGACACCGGTGGTCAGGGAAGCCGTCCGACTAAAGGAGTCTTTCCAGGATGTGTTATCCCAGAGGACTCCGGAGGCAGCTGCAAGGGCCCGAAGGGCTGCAGCCTCTGCCACGGAAGAGGCAAAGCAGCGGGTGTGGAAGAAGTTCAGAGAAGACCTGGAGAACTGCTCTTGACCTTAACTAAGGAGGTAATAGGGCGGTGGAAGGAGCACTTTGAGGAACAATGGAGCGGGAGATTGGTCGGAGAATCTGCGCAGCATGTGCGGTATTACGTTCAAGCTATCGTACCGTTGTGACGAAACAAGAGCTGAGCCAGAAGGCAAAGCTCTCGATCTACCGGTCAGTTTTGGTTCCTACCCTCACCTATGATCATGAAGGCTAGGTCATGACCTAAAAAACGAGATCCAGGGTACAAGCAGCTGAAATGGGTTTCCCCAGGAGGGGGGCTGGCGTCTCCCTTAGAGATAGGATGAGAAGCTCAGTCATCCGTGGGGAACTTGAATGGAGCCAGTTGAGGTGGTTCGGGCATCTGGTAAGGATGCCTCCTGGGAGCCTCCCTAGGGAGGTGTTCCAGGCATGTCCGGCTGGGAGGGGGCCTTGGGGAAGACCCAGGACTAGGTGGAGAGAGTTTATCTCCAACCTGGCCTGGGAACGCCTCGGGATCCCCCAGTCGGAGCTGGTTTATGTGGTTGGGGAAAGGGAAGTTTGGGGTCCCCTGCTGGAGCTGCTTCTCCTGCAACCCGACACCGGCTATGTGGACAAAGATGGAGATGGAGTGTTTAATGCGGAGATGTTTTTAAACTCCAATTATTTTTACTCTTTTCAGAAGCTTATCTAACATTTTTAAATTTTAAATCTTTTAAGTTAAGTCCACAATAAAATGAGTCCATTGACAGACAATTTATTTCTAACATGTCTTAACTGCTTACCTTATTTAAGACATTTATCAAGTAAAACAGGCATTTCCTCATTACATGACATGTAAAATGGGATTGGTGTTTGAGTCTCTCATAAACATTTTGTCAAAAACATTATTTCACAGCTTTTTTTTCTTCAAATGTTTGCGCTCTAGGCTTAAGATATACTTCTTAAGCTTAAGAAAGTTGATAAAGGGGATTTTTGAGATGCTTTTAGGAAACAAGACTGGACTTTTTCCAGTCATTCACCTGGCTGCTCACCTGTCTGCACAGCTAACCCTCATTACCTCAATCAGCCTCGTTACATAAAGACAGAGAGGCAGCTGTGTGCCACTCCTGGCCAGATCGTCCATGCTGCCAGTGTGCTCCAGCCATTCATTTTACCTGACCTGTGAAACACTTGGACTATACACCTATCTATATATATATATATATATCTACTAAGAAAGCTTCTTGGGTTTGGCTCTGCTTTTTTAGTTTTGGTTAAAATCTAATTTAGATAATGCCCAAAATGCACCAACAACAGCAGCATTCATCTTCTGTTGAACGTAAATTCTTTATTTGAAGAATAGCTACTGATTGCAGCTGTCAGAGAGTAAAATGTGCAATATGTTTCCTCTGTAATGTAAAGCGGGAGTTAAATTACAAAACTGCACTTTGTAATGTTCCGTTTCTGATGAAGCACAGGCTAATGAGTATTCTGAAACATTAAACTTTGTGTTGAGCGTTCGTACAGGTGACCGCAGGCGTCTTCCGGATTATGTAATTGTCACAGGAAAGGGGTGAAAGCAGTCGCGCACATCAAAGAGTCTTTAAAAGTGTTGATGCCGGAACATTCTTAAGATGGCCACAGAGGCCTCGTTGCTTTGTGTACACCTCTCACACTTCCAGGGTGTCTCCAGTTTCCTGCATTTCTCCGTCCTCTGCAGCTCAGTGGAATTCCAACTGTTGATAGAGAGCCGCCTCGGGCGTCTTCAGATCCCTGTAATGAACTCCTCACAGCATACGCTTATATTTCAGGGATTTCTCTAGAGATCGTACATAGTGGCATATGATGTGGGCTATAACAAACTATAGTATAAAAATGTACATTCTTATTCATTAATTCAGGATTTCCTTTTTTAATTTGTTACCCAACTAAATTATTCCACTTTCTCCTCCTTTTTATTTTCTTCTCTTTACCTCTGGCTATGCTAAAGCTGCCCTTATTCTTATTTTTCTTAGTTACAACCAATCCCATGAAAACATGTCAGTCAGTGTTCAAATACCTTGTGACTCTCCATCCTTTCTGTGCCCACTCACTATGACACACTTCTAAATAGGGCTCATCGATATGGAGAAAATCAGATATCACGATATCTTTGACCAAATACTTTTATCGATATTACAAAGATATTGTAGGGTTGACAATAATTACTTTCCCACAATATTTACACAATGAGGTTTGTGAGAAATAATAATCAGTAATGTGGATATAAATCTTAAGTGGGTAAAGGCAAATAATAGAACAGGTGGAACAGTCTGCTATGTTCAGAAAATCCCACAAATGTACTGTAATGCAGCGATTAAAACCAGGAAAACACAATACTTATGTTATATTACGATATTATAATATCTAATATCTAAGACCATATCTAGTCACATATCACAATATCGATACAAAATCAATATATTGCCCAGTCCTACCTCTAAATCTTTAAAATTTGGGGCTAAACATATGTATAGTTTGGATTTTTATTCCTGTAACAGCTGGTCATTGTAGTTTTTTTTTAGCAGAAAGGAGTAAATAGGGACATTTGTTTGGGACTATTTTAGATGGCGAATTAATCTACGTGTGGTGGTCTAGTGGCAACAGGAAAAACGGATGTTTCCTTTTATTTTTCTAAATACAGGAACCTCTGCGAGCAAGAGGAAAAAAGAAGGGAGGCTCAGGTGATTCAGGTGTTTCGACCGGCACATGAAATCATGAACGGACCGGTTTTAGGTTACCATGGAGACTGTACCTGGCCAAATCACTGATAACCTAGAGGGCAGAAAAGTCTGGATAGAAGAACTTTATCAATCACCAACAAATCTGGATTAATGATCATGTGGGCGGCTGTGGTGAAGATGATGCATGAGGTATTTCTTTGAGTACAGGGACACCTGGTGGACATCACGGTTAATACAGCTGTATGATGAGCTGTCCATTCTGTCTCCACTAGAGGGCCATATTGGATTTGTCTAAGTGTACCTGCTAATTTGGCAGATTTTGGAAAGTGTTTCGGGAAGGTTGAAGCTTCTTATGATGCTCAAACAGCATTTTTTTAAACTTTTTTGGTGAAATGTGGTTTAACTACACTGATTATTGTGTTAGTGACTGGACTGTATGTGAGTCCACAGGTCGTCACTCTTGTAAAATACAAATCAATAAGTATTCTTTTAAATGCTTCTGTCCGGGAGTGGGGCTACAAACAACAGGCCAAATTAGGCTTCATCAATTCTATATGTCATGTATGTAAGTGAGTTTGTTTCTCAGTACACTTTAAAAGACAAGACAATCACAGAAAAATAAATATAACATATATAGTATGTATATTGTTACGTGTGTGTGTGTGTGTGTGTGTCTTGTTCTCTCTCTCTCTTTCTCTCTCTCTCTCTCTCTCTCTCTCTCTCTCTCTCTCTCTCTCTCTCTCTCTCTCTCTCTCTCTCTCTCTCTCTCTCTCTCTCTCTCTCTCTCTCCCCCTCGTTCTGCCCTCCTCCTTCTGCCTGTTGCATACCTGAGTGTAATCAGTGCTCAGGTTTATTGCTTATGTAAGAGTTGTTAATGACGAACAACAACTAGAACAAGATAGCAATTCAATTTAATTTGAAAGGGTTATATTTCTATTACTGCCCACACTGTATACACACTGTATATAACTGACCTATCACTACCTCACTGTTGCCTTGATTGTACTTATCTGGAACATTTAGCAGACTTATATATTGTATCGATTCATATCTGGCCCAAACAGATCATTCTACTGTCCTATATGTCCTACATATATTGGTTTGTTCTGCATCTTATTCTGCACCTCCACTGCTTCTGGATAGATGCTAAACTGCATTTCATTTTCTCTTTAATCTGTGCAATGAAAATATCGTCAAATCTGATATAAGAGCGGGAAAATAAAGAAAGTAGGTTTTCAGTCTGGATTAAAAAGTTTTTTTTAAAGATAAAGGTTATCCACATTAAGTCTTTTGAAGACATTCTTCCTAATGACAGGGAATGCACAGGTCTCTATCAGTGGTTTAGGCCGGGGTTTAATGCACTGACCATGATCCTCAATGTTCCTTTGTTGTTCCCCTCTCTATTCCTGTCACCTCTTCACTTCTCCAAATCTCTAATCAAGCATACAAACCTTCTGACTTACGATTGCCATCCTTCCAAGACAAAGCAACTATTTGAAATTTTCTTGGATGTACAAATGTATTATCTTCTGGATTTCCTAAACCTGTGATTAGCCCTGAAATGCTGTGGTTGTAGGTGCTGCCAGATGGTTCAGTCCTGGTGGTTGTAGCTGCTGTAATGTCTTCTGTCTGAAAGCCAAGCTAGCTTAAAGCTAACCAGAGCCACGGGCCTTGGCTGATACCTCAGACCCAGGTCCTGTTTAGATAGCGCCACAGCTGGTGCTGCAGGGACGGAGACCAAAGCCAGATGCCACAGTTTGACTGTCTGTTGGTCTGCCAGGCTCAGACGGCACGTCGTCACCCCGGCCAGCCTGCCACAGCTCTGATTACAGCCTTTGTGTGTGTGTGTGCGTGTGTGTGCCTTTCCATAGAAACACATTAAACGCACGTTTCCTGGGTTTTAAATGAATATGACAACCCTAAATTTAGATTCCAGTGTCCAAGTTCATCCTGGCCAAAGGATACCAAAATCTGGATCACAATAAAAGCAGCACGTTCATGCTAGCAATGCCTAACACACTGGGAGAAACCAAAAGAAATCACTTCTTCCTGGAGACTACAAAACAAACACAGTAAAGAGGTCAAATGAGCAGACTAAGAATATGAAGACTTTGGATGGGTCAGGAAACTCCGTGAGGTGGGATGCCAAGTACAATAAGGCAGCCATGAATACAGGAGGGAAGGTGTAGAGGAATTTGACCCTCATGAAGTCATTGCGAGCCCACATTGTCTGGTATCCTGCACCAAGAAGCTCACTCTGATTTTGTTGGACATCAGTGGGATTGAGAGTCTGTTTGTGTTGCTGTAGCACAAATGATGTCAGGGTTGGATTTCCATGGATTCCCACCAATGCTAACAATGAAAACATAAATGTTTGCCGCACTGAAAGTCTCTTGGGATAAGAATGTCCAACAAATGGCACCAGAATTCAGACGGGAACATGTGGGGACATTAGTGCTATCTGGTGGACATTAGTTTGGAGTTTCATGCTGGATTTAAAACAAATGCTCAACAGTCTAACCACTAAAATCTAAGCAACTGTATGCACATTTGCTGTCTCACATGCAGCCACAATTGCTGCAATAAAGGGCGCTGTAAAACCCGGATAAAGCATCTACCCTAAAGCTTCATCAGACTACGATGCAGATGGATGAAACGGTCACAGTGCAGAGAAGCTGCAGTGTAAACATGTTGGGAATGATGTCAGTTTGTGGAGAAATGAGTTTATACAGAATTGGGAGGGGGGTTAAGCTGTGAATTTGGTGGTCTGGAGGAGGTGTAGAGACCAAGTCAGTGTGGGAAAATCCAAGACGGGTCATTTAACGACACATGCTCCTCTTGCTGAGCCTCAGACACTATGAAGACATTGAGAAAAGCACCTAAACTGCTGGAAAAGTGAAGAAGCACAGTGGTCTGTGGTAGACAGGTGAATTTACTGACCAGATCGGTTTTATGCTGCCTTCATGTGCTCCCTAACATCGCGGTGTGAGTTTACCTGGGACTTAGGTATGCTTTAATCTTCAGTAGACTCGACTATTGTGACAGTGGCTTTACAGGTTTCCCTTAAAAAATCAACCAGACAGCTGCTGCTCGAGTGCTCACTAGGACCAAGAAAGTGGATCACATCACTCCAGTTCTGAGGGTTTTACACTGGCTTCCTGTGTCTCAAAGAATTGATTTCAAAATACTTTTGCCGGTTTATTAATCACAAAACAGTTTAGGGCCAAAATACATTCCTGATCTGTCCCACCGGACCTCTCAGGCCGTTTGGGACACATCTGCTTTCTGTCCCAGAGTCCGAACTAAACAGGGGGAAGCAGTGTTTAGTTTTTATGCTCCTCATATCTGGAACAAACTCCCAGAAAAATGAAAGTCTGCTGCATCTCTTATACTACGTTTACTGTCATTTTAACCTGTGCACACCTGTCAGTTTTAAGAGAAGTGTTGTGCGTGCATTTACACGTACCCGTGCATGCATGCCGTCAAGAGCATGCCAAACCGGTAGGTGGCAGTGCAACAAGAAGCTCAAGACCGTGTTAGCCAATCAGAATCCCCAAAATAATCCCGAAACGAATCACTTCCTCTTTCTTTTCTTCCTCGGCTGCCTTCACCTCCATTTGTCTCAGTTTACTTTAGGAGAATTGTCCGTTTGCGTATAAATGAAGGGCACAAACAAAGGGAAATGTCTCCGTTGGTCAAAATAACCTTGTACGTGCAATTGGCCCCTCAGTTCTTTTAAATCAAGTGCCAAGGCCAAAACAACAAACAAAAACCCATACTACCTGAAAAGAAAATGGCTACTGAGCTACAGAGTCAAACCAAAATACACAACGCTAATCTCCCTGAGTGTCCATAGAACAGGAGAAAAGGGGGTCAAAACAAATGGCAGAGAACCATTACCAGCTTCAGATAACAAGTCAATCAATTCCCAAATGATATGCACCAGCTGAAGACCTTTCTTTTCGATGTTGCCTTTCTTTAAATAATTGTTAATTTCTTATACTGCACTGGGAATTTTACTATCGCAATTTATCCTTTTTATTTATTTTTTCAATTGCTCTTCAACACCTGTGTTGTCTTCCAAAATCTTCTAAAAATCAACACTTTTGTTAAAGGCTTTTTAGTGACGTTTTTAACTTTTTCTTACATTTTTAAGGGGCTAGGGAATGCATTATGTTAATGACGGGTCCCCACAAAGATAGTAAGACCTTTAGTTTGTTACTGCACACTAAGTTATTAAAGGAGAGAAAGGTTTAATGTTTTGTAAAGTGATATTGGACATTGTGGTCCTGTTACTACTTGGTATTTGATCAAGAACATTTTTTTGTGGAATCTGCCCTTAATTGGTTTTAGCTTTTTTGTGGGCTGATCATTTATAATTTGATCTTTATTGGAGCTTTGTGAGGACTCTGACATTGTAGTGGAAGATACTTCACATTTACACTTCTGTTTTCAATGTGCACATTGTTTTTTGTAATGTGGGGGTTTTGGAGAGAAAACTGGTTGTGTGGTAAATACTTTGGAAATGTCTTACAGTATTAGTAAACAAGTTATGTTTCAAATGTATTTACTGAAAGTAAACTGAAATGGAAGCAGCAAATAGAAATGTAAAAAAATACGGACACTTCACACAGAATGTCAGTATTTACCTGTAATACCACTATAATTCTCATGTATTATTCATTTAGTCTACGTTTAATTGTAGGTTTCTTCAATGTTCTGTCCATGATTTTGTGAGTTAGTTTGTTTCCCAAAATCCAAAATCATCTCTACAGTTGCTTTCAAAAACACCTGTAGGCAAGATGGAGGGGAATTAGGGACTGCATGACACCATGACAAAATCAGAGTGTATTTTGAATGTGCTTTCATTGTATGACCATATATTTTCCCACAGCACTTGAAGGCAACAAAAAAGATACTGAGAGGAAAAGAGGCAGATGTTAGTAAAAGGTACCAGGGATCAACACTGTTGGGGGGAAACTTTGATTCAGTCTTGCGGGGTTGTGTTCAAATACAAAACAACTGTAGAATTTTTTTTCCTTTCTTACTGTTCTGTCTTCTCCAGAAGGCCCCCGTGACAACTACCACATATTTTCTCCGTCCTCAACGGGCCAAATGAATTCCACATTTCTCCCCTCCTGAGCTGTCACTGGTCCACACACAGCTGACGCTCGCCTTATAAATGAGCCTCGGCAGGGCTCTCGCTGACAGCTACGTCTAAAACAACCTGCTGAAAATGGAGACCCTGGCGGTCAACCACCCAGCCAGTGTGAAGCCTCTTGTGCCCGCTGCATCCTGGGATGGGCCCCGGGGCCCACTGTGTGGGGCTGTGGTCGGCCTCAACTGTGTGGCAAGTAACCGGTGTTGAGTTGCAAAGTTGTGAAGATGTGCTGCCAGCTGCTCACTGCAGACAAAGATAGGGTTTTCATTCGGTCGTCTCTAATAAAGGTTTGTCTGGCCTTGGAGCAAGACTCAGATCCACTATGGTAAAAAAAAGAGGGAGCATTGAGACTTGCATGTATGGTTTTACACATGTTTAAGGAAACACACATTCACAGTAACATGCACGCACTTCCAAAAGTAAACATTTTCCTTTTGAAAAAATATTTCAATTTTTTTTTTAGAGTTGGATCAACCTTAAAGTCACTTCAAGTATTCAAGATCAGGTAAAGAATGAAAGAAGAAAGGTAGTAGGAAAACAAGAAAAGAAAGACAGTGGAAATATTTTGACAAAGTGAAAAGGATGCATGGTATGTAGAAAGTAAAAAGGATTGCCCTGTGAGATCTAATGGAGGAAGTAGCAAGCAAGAGCCTCTTAAAGTATAAATACCAAAGTAAAATACCTCAATACTGCACTTAAAGCTGCATTAATTTATTTTTGGCCACTAGAGGCTGCAAGTACCTTCTAGTGACTAGAAGATATCACATGTGACATGTATCACATGTGACACATCAGACTAGAATCTAGTCTGATGTGTCACATGTGATAATCTATTGAATGATAAGACCTTGATACAGCGTTAGAGGCGGTGCCCCCTTCCTTCCTATGAGAGTTGCTCAGTGGCGCATGAAGCCCAACATCCACATATGAAATTACCTTGATGATCCGCGCTGCTTCCGCATTATGGGGCCTAAATTCAGAGTCATTTTGCGGGAGTTGTGTCTGTTTTACAGGCGTCTCCTTGGCCAAGAAAGTCAATGAAAAAACTGTATTTTTGGGCATCAGGTTACGGACATTGAAGTCGCAATTCTACTGTTTGGCCACTATGTCAAATTGTCCTTAAAGTTCGGCGCACTTCCTGCTGGGGCCTAATATTTCTAGGTCGATGTCTGAGACTGAACAGTAAATGTACAATAAAACCAATATGAGCTAAAAGAGGCTCTTAAAATTACTTTTAAAACAATAGCCTTCTAAAAAATGTTTTTTTTTAAATACATCTGAATCCTGTACCCGTTTACTGTACTTTTTGCCTCTACATAACAAAGTCTAACATCAGAAGCGTTCTGGTTTCTCCTTCCCTCAGCAGCACTGAGATCCAAACCTTGTCTACATTACCACTGCCAAAGAAGTGGATTAGATACAATAGAGTGTTTAGTACAAGGGTGAGTTGGTCCAAATTAGGTCCAACAATTATCTGCAATTATGGCGAGGGGAGGACACATCAGAGCTGATTATTTGTGTTTGGAGGCGACCGGGTGCTGTGGGTTAATGGCTGCTCCATCATCGGTGGAGAACAGGAGGGAATGACTCATCAGAATTTCAATGTGTGTCTGTTTGAGTTTTTCGACGTTGTGCTTTTTGCTGTTATAGTCTTTATAAATGGAGGATGTTCCAAAAGCACATAACATGAGACAGTTTGGAGCGTTAAGGTGAAGAAAGACTATGGAAAACATTTGTTATGTTAAATGGGCTGAAAGAAGGAAATATAGAAATGAACGGAGCATAGAAAGAAGGAAACAAGCAAAAAAAGGAAGCAAATAAATGGAAAGGAAAGAAAAGGAAGGAAGGAAGGAAGGAAGAAAAACATTGGAAGAAGGGAATGAAAGGATCATACCTACAGAAGAAAGGACGCTGAAAATGGAAAGAGGAAAGAAGAAGGATGGAAGTGAGGGATGTGCATACAATGGAAAGAAAAAAGGTAAAGTAGGAAAGAGAAAGAATGAAAGAAGCATGGTTCAGCTACTGAACCCCTCGCTGGTAGAAGCTGATGAAAAAAGGAGAATGTGATTTAGTAGAAAAACACTGATGTCTTATCTTGAATTGTGAAATCTGACTCTGTTGCCAATAAAGTTCATTGAATCGAGCTGAAACTGAGAAAGAGGGGTTAGTTGGAAGCAGCTGTGGAGTTGGCAGTCGGTGCAACATGTTGCAGCTCTGTTGGTGATTCAGACGCTGACATGTCAGCAAAGCTCAGCGTCTCCTCTCGGCATCCAGCCTGGCTGCTTTCCTCCGCCCCTCCACCCCTCCACTCCTCCACTCCTCCACTCCTCAGGCGCCGATCAATCAAAGGCCACCTCCAGTGGGCCAGACAGCACGTCCATCCATTGCAGCTCCCAGCCACACAAACAGCGAGGCACACACAAGTGAACACATACTTCTGTAAAGTAATGATCTACGATTATGATTTCGTCGTTGATAAATGTTTGATTAGCGGTTCTATGTCAGTGGTCGGTCTAGTGTTTGCAGTTAGGACCAAACAGTGGAAGTAGCCTGTTAGCTTTTAAAATGGAGGTCTGAAGTTTTGGGGGACGTCATCTCCCTCGTTCATTCCTTTGTCTCTAACCGATGTGAGTCTAGTGCAGATGTGAGTTGCCCGTGCGTCACTTTGCAACAAGATGCTAACGAGAGACTTCTGTAATGTCAATACAGTAAAAATGGACCTACATAGTCTGTTCACTGCTGGCTACAAGCTAGCTAGTAAACACATCAAAGGCTGTCACTTGAATGGCGTTTTGAGCTAACGTTACAATCAAACAATCATAGATAGCTAAAACGTTTTTAAAATGATTTCCATCTTCTTTTATTTTTTTTAATAAGGAAAGCTTTTTATCGATTTCACAAATTTCAGTATTACTTTACATTTTATGCCGTAAACCGTTTAAATCTGAGCATGCACAACTCACGTCTGCACTACATTGGGTAGTAACACCTTCAACCACCTTCTTAAAAGAGTCCTTTCTCGAAAGACAACTTCTTAAGTAGGCTAGTTTATACAAGCAGAAAACACAAACTATTTTTACATTGTGTTGTTTATGGCCTCTTAGGCCATCGTAGTTATGACGGAAGCAAAGCAGGAAGTGTAAAAGCGTTAAACCTCCACCCAGGAGACCAGGGTTTGTTTCCCATTTGAAAATAATAAAACCACGTTTTTTTTTTTACTTTACGTAACAAACGGAACTATGTTACGTTCTGAGTAGTAAGTAGCAGGGACTAAAGTGATGTAACAAATGTATTGATTTGAACTCAAACCACAATGTTTTTCCAGACTTGGCTAGGCCTAAGTAGTTTTTGTGCCTAAACATAGCTAACTTAACTATAGTTAATTTTTGCAACACAGAATGCTGTCTGTAAACAAGTAAGAGGGTGTGTGCCATAAATTACGGTGAAACCCCAATGTGATGCACATTCCGAATGTTCGTACATGTCCAAAAATTGTTCTTAAAACACATGTAATATCGCTCTAAATCAGAGAATGCTACATTCGGAAAAATACCAAATTAGGAATGTCCAGTCAAAATATGAATACTGTCAGAATATCAGTGTGCTTGAACGTAACCACTGTCTTCCTAAGTTGCGTTTATTCTTGCCCATTCTTCCCTTCAGCCACATTACCACTTCCCTTTCATTGCCATTTCTCTACATGCCCCAACCACACCCAGCCACTCCCTCTGGCCCTGGAGTACCTTCTTCCCTGCCAACCCACTCACCTGTTCTCCATTTCACTCATCAGTCTCACAGTATTTATACCAGCCCCTTTCAGACTATCCATGTTGTTATGTTCCTCTTATCTGCACATCTGACCTGTTTCATCTCCACCCCGCAAAGAATCAATAAGAAGAATCAGAATTAGAATGACTGTTGTTAAATGAAAATGATGCCCAACCTTAAATACAAGCATCTGTGTTTTCTTTGAAAATCAGAGATCTGAGTGCTGTGTTCAGGGAACAGAACAACCTCTGTAAGTTTGTGCACCTGCTGTGTTTGCTGTTGGTTGAATGTGAGCCAGGAAATGTGATGATGTAACTCAGACTTACAATATTGCAGGACTGCAATGGGGCAAATAAAACCACATGAATTAAAATAGTACAAATTAAAATGGAATAAAATACCCAGCAATGACATAAGAGAAAATAATAAAGATAAGACATCTTGGAAATGTGTGCTAGATTCAAAAGATGTCACTGAATTATCTTCTTCAGGGAATCCAATCACCTCCAGCCCCCATGAAAGTACTTGACCTTGAAGGCCGATAATTCTATCAGTGTTAAAAAAAAAAAAAACATGTGACCAACTTCTTCAATGAGATAATATTTCAAAAAGATCAGTTTATGGGAGCACAAATGGAAGCTGAGTTGAAATGTGAATGCCAAAACAAATGATCTGAATTACTGTGAATGCATGCTCAAACTCAGCTGCCTCTATCTCTCTCTCTCACTCACACACACACACACACACTCTCACACACACACACACACACACACACACACACACACACACACACAATCACACACACACACACACACACACACACACACACACACACACACAATAAGTACACTGTAGAGACAAATCCCCAGTTGATCTTTCCCATGAACATGTCTCCCTGACTCAGGACTCTCTCCTGTCAGCAGGCCCGAGCCTCTTGGCCAAGGTGAAGCATTGCAACTATTTTCTCCGCAACAAAAACCTCAAACACAACAACAGCAAGTTAGTCATCGCAACCTGCCATAACAACTTGATTTGTGTAATAGTGTGGGAGCTGCGATGCACACACACACATACACACACACACACACACATACACACATGCACTGGTCTCAGCAGCACCCTTTGAGGGATCAACTCATCAGTTGTGCATGAAAAAGACTCCGGGCTCTGGAAGCTCCCTGCATCTTTCCCCCGACAATGATTTATGAGGCCGAATCATTCACAGCGCACATGACTTCCTGTCAGTGAAATCTCCAGACGTCCTCCTCTGTTTTATACTGTCACGTCCCATCTAGATGGCTGGCTGTGGAATTTAGTGCACGGTTGGATTACTCTTGTCTGCACATGTGTTTCGCTGCGGGAAGCTCTGTACCGTTTGACTGTCCTCGTTCAGTTTTAACGCCTTTTTTCCCTTCGCTATTTTACCCACAGACTCACTTTTGTGTTTTCTTTATATTTCTTAATCATCTCTTTGGCAGTCAGTTATGCATTCGTACTGACAGAAATACAGTGTCCTGCAAGACTCTCAGGCTCCTAAACTGTTCAAAATTTTGGCTTTGAATTCATGGCTTCATGGGTTGGCTTGACGACTTCCTGTGACTTTTTTTTACAGCCTTCTGCTGAGACACTTGAAGATGCTAAAACACTTGTACAGAAGTAGACAGAGGAGAGAGACACAAAGTGGCCGAAATATTTCAGCGACTCCAGCATTTATCCTGAATGAAAGATCCACTTTTGCTTTTTTATTGCAAATTAAGCGCTGGCCTCTAAGTAGCGACATGCTCGGGTGATATTTATTAATATGCAACAGCCCCTGAGCGCCTAATTGGCTGTTTTGGAACTGACCCGACCTGCAATGGCTCCCTCAGCTGCCAGCTCTCCTCTCAAAATGGCTGCCCCCGACCACAAGCCTTCGGTCGGCCGGGCACTTTTCATAGAGCTCAGTTGTAAATTTTCTTTTCCCTTCTCTCTCCTCTTTCGCCTCGAACGTCTTCATTACCCAAGTCGTTTTGTCAGCACACCATTGAGCGTAACAGAATACCATACTGACCAACATTTAGGTCATTTCCTGCTCTTAAGAACAGATATTGCACTGCCGCAAAGGTAGCCATGTTGCCAGATTGAAGGCCTGGGTTGCCAGATTGGGGACCCGGCTAATCTAATTAGAGAGTGAGGGAAAGAGGCCCGAGGGGCCCGCAGGAGTGGGACTGTGGTGGAGCCAGGACTTGTTCCCCCTTTTGAAAAACTATGCACCGCAAAATACAATGTGGTAATGTCTGCGGGCCTAATTCTTCCGGAGGAGAGAGAGTCGGACTCTGTCCTGCAGACAGCCACATCCCTCGCTTCACAGAGGGAGAAAAAGAGAAAGGAGGAGGGGGGGGGGGCAGAAAAAGAAAGACGGAGCAGAAGAAAGCAAGTCCGACTATGATTTATGTCCTGCTGTGTAGACGCAGAAATAAATCCAGCGACCTAGCGCAGAAGGGGGAAGCAGGCCATAAAGCACAGGATCAATTCAGAACTGGTTCCCATTTTTTTCTTTTTAAACCCAAATGAGTTAAAAATCTCCTCCCATGTCAAAGCCAATAGCTTTGTTTTATGTCATCAAGGCCTTTTATGATAATGTTCCCATTCTTAAGAAGGAGGCGTGGCTGTCTGTCCTGCCAATGACATACGAGGTTCAGTCTTCAGAGTGAACTCGCGGCTCTCCGAGCTGATAATTAGGGTCTTTGGTGGCAAACGTGATGATAGCTGTGTGGGAGGCCTCTTTTTAAAAAAGCCCTGCTAATTTGAGCCGTAGAAGTTATTGGGGTTATTGCTCCTCCAGCTCACAGTGGTGCGTGGGACCTGCACGGTGTCTGAGATGTCACAGTGCACCTCCAGGTGGCCCAGAGCCGTGTGTATATTTCACACCCACTCTGCTACGATCCATTTCACCTCCTCGCATGCGTCCAGTTAAGTGTGCAACTTTTACAAGGGAGAGAAGGATCAGTTTCAAACTCCCACCGAATTCCCAGCTTCTTTCCATCTCTATTAAATGAACCTGATGTTGACCAGTAAAATGATCACTATGCTGTTTGACCTCCTAAATCAGCTTGGAGGAAACACTGGGGCAACATTTCTTTGTTCTACGTTGCCTGACCGAGGTAAACTTCAGTTATGTAGCACCTTTAAAACAATAGTTACAGAGTGCTGGACAAAAGGGCGTGAACAAAGAGAGAAAACAGGGCAGTGACGAGAAATTTTATTATACAATTATAAAACTACAAAAAAAAAGAGTTCTTTTGAAGTTCAGGAGCCATGAGACCAAAAACACAATTACTGTATATCTGAAACCGCACCATGAATACATCGATCAGAGTCCCAAACAACATTATTTTAACAGCTTATTTTGCATATTAAGATAATTCACATTGTTTTATATTGTTTCCAAACTATGTAGGAAGAAAATGGATTAATGAATACCAATTGTTTTGTTTTATTTCATAAAATGCACAATTCTGGAAATTCTAAATTACATTTGAAATGTGAGCTTTCTTAGTTTAATAAACATAGTGGAAGTAGCATCTGTGACCTCAGCCATTAGTTTGTAGACTGCCGCTTTGAAGCCGATACGGGCGCAACTTTGCCATCTTGTTTTGTTGCAACCAGATTTTTGACGTAAGGTTGGAGCTGGAGAGGATGACGCGGCTAAGCCAGTGTGGTTTGTGGTTGCAATGGTGCTGCTAAAGCTCTAAGTAGCACTCGGAGAGGAAAAACAGAGCTAAACGGAGCTTTTCCAGACCTTCCTCCACAGCGCTTCGCTGGAGGGTCTAGTCAGTCCACAAAGCATTCCGGGATCGGAGAAAAACGTGCTCTGGTTTATTGACATTTCTTTAAACCAATCACAGGGCCCGGACACAATGACGGTGCCGCTGCAAAATGGCGTAATCACTAGGTCAGGTGCCTTTAGCGTTGTTATTGACACTAAAAGTCTCCTTTAGCGTCATATCTAAATGCGCTTTATCTAAACGGGACCTATGTTGTCTTGGTCGGGATTGTTGGCGTCACTTTGATGCAGTAAGGTTAAGGAAAAGGTTGTGGGTGGGCGCATAAAAGGTACGTTTCCATTACAGGTGGGACAAGAACGGGACGATTGGGTTCAGGAAAAGAAGAATGACAGTTGAGGTTAGGAAACATGACACGCGGGACACAAACCCTGGTCTCTTGGGTGAAAGTCCTGGTAGTTGTTTAACCCATCCACCACCCCAACCTACCTACCTGGGCAGATTTTCGGACTTTCATACTCACTACCGCTTTTGCACTCCCCGAGTTTGGAGTGAGAACGGGTTGGAACAATCCCGGAAGTGGAACGTTGTTGATTTAACTAGACAAATGGTGACAATAATATGTGAGTTCCTGCATGGTCACTTCTGTTGACGTTCCTAGTAAATTTCAGACAAAAGAGAGCAAGCTCACCCTTCCCCCCATGTTTCCATAACTGTCATGACTAACTGAGTAACTGTCACTAACCCCCACCCCACTCCCCAGCCGTCTTGTCAGCGATTGGCTTGAGTGGTTTGTTGTGTTTTGGTGCACAGCCTGTGCCTCTAGTACTTTAGTCTAGTTTTTAGTTTACGATCGGTGGTGTCTCTCGAGACCGGGCAGGGGACAGGCAGCTAGCGGATCAAGGAGAGATGCCTACAATTTGAGAAAAACAATGAAATTGCCCTGAAACCATGCGGGAATTCATAGTGCACCTTTAATATTGTAGGCTACGTGGTTCCTTACAAAATAATAAAAATGCAACTTTCTGTTAATACAACTTAATGAAGTGTTAGATTTGATCTTTTCCGCTTCTTTCTGCTGCCCCCTTGCTGACAAAATCAATGAATGCAGCTTTGATAGAAATATAATTTATTTGCGTATGTTTTTGTTTCATAAATATCCAGTATCCAGTTGCATTATTTTCAAGAAAAATCCAATAAAGAAATCAGAAAAGAGAAAATAAACCAGGGAAGGTCCATTAGTTTGCCAAAAACTCCTTCCCCTTCAACACCACGGGGGGAAACATTTCACAAACTTTTTTAAAATGACTCCTGTGGAATATACTTTTTATTTAAATTATAAACCAAACACAACCGTTTATTCTGTCAGAAAGTTCTCAGTTTGCATTGTTCTGGACATTAAGTTAATCATTATAATTTAGTTCAACAAGGCCCAAAGGGAAACACATTTTCACCAGGATTCAAACACCAGCTCTTCCTCTCTCTGTCTTTCTCACATATTGTAAGTCCTGCACAAAACCCTCCATCTCCTCAGACGTTGACTAATTGTACTTTGTTGTGATTAAAGCCACCAGATGCTCCGAAAGGAACCAGCCAAAAACTAAACTTTTTCTATTGCCTGCTCTTTCTTGTGGAGAGCAGCAGGAATGTCGGCCATCTTCCCATCCTCACGGGACGCCACATCGTGCTCCGTGTTTACAGTGAAACGTTCCGCTGATGTGGGATAGATTTATTACTTATTTACTCTTGGGCTTGGCCCGGGCCTTTTGTTGGTCCGATTTCTGATCACTTTCGATGTCTCACGCCAGACCACGAAGTGATGGTGGCATGTAAACACACCCGACACGAGCTGGAATCCAGGAATGTGTGTGTTAGCGTTTGTGTGGGTGTGAGAACGAGGCAGGGAATCTGTGTGTTCATACCCACGTCTGAGTTTGTGTAGACTATGTTTGTATCTTTGCAAGGGTGTGTTTTGGTGTGTATGTGTGTGTTCTTTTATACATTTATCTTTTAGGCTAATTATGTGAACAAATGTGTTTGTGCATGCATGTGTCCAGTGGTGGGAAGTAACTAAGTACATTTAAGTATTTGAGTAACTTTAACTTTACTTCAATATTTCAATGTCAAGCTACTTTATACTTTTTACTCCACTTGATTTATTTGACAGCTAGAGTTATTGTACTGAATAATAATTTAGAAACAAAACATAAGATTAACTTATAAAATACAATACTTTGTTCAAAGAATAATATAGCCAACATTACGTAAAGATTTATTAAATAATACAACTCTCTGAAACGGACCATTCTGCCCAACAAGTTCTTTTACTTTAATACGTTAAGTACATTTTAGCTGTTAATGCTTTTGTACTTATATATGCACTTTTTAAATGGAACTTAAGTAATAGAGTATTTGACAAAGAAGTATTGGTATTTTTTACTTCAGTAAAAAATCAAAGTACTGCTTCCAATACTGTCCTTTTTGTGTTTGTGTGTGTGTGTGTGTTCTGCCTCCCCCTCAGCGTTGTGTAATTAGTTGGTTATAATCAGCGCCTGATAAAGGCCCAATCAGATGGAAGATAAACACGACCGGTTGTATAACACACTTCATTAAAAAGAAAAATGGAGCTGTGTGATCACAGAACATTGTTACAGTCTCTGCACGCCTGCACGTTTTTAACACTATGAATGTTGGAATCAAAGATTATTCTACATTTACACTCTTTAGGAATGCACAATTTATTACATTTTCAAATGGGATTGTCTTACAGTACGATATAGTTTATTACAAATTCAAAAATTGACTCCTATTTTCATAGTTTTGGCAACACAGTCTGGCCAAGAAACACGGGCAGTCAAACTTTTTTTAACACCTTTAAATAATGGTGATGGTGGTCAAAACTTCAAAAAACAGACCCAAGTTGTAGTAAATCAGAATCATGCTGTAATTACTCATCTCATGTAAATAAGGTGTTTGAATCACTCACTGTAAATGGAAAAACAATATGATCGACGTTCCTATTCCAGGATATTGCTCTGTTGCCACCAAAGATTTTGCCGGAAATCCCTCTGTGGATCAACTTCTGTTTTCTTTGTGTGCTAAACTCCGGTCAAGATATGAGGACGAGTTTAAGCCCAGTTCAGACCAAAGATGTGCGGCATGACGAGTTGAATCTTGCATCGAGCCGGTCTGCGGCGTTCTAAAACCTGCCAGGTCACACCAGTGCTACTAGACGGTGTATCATCTCCATAACGAGTTCCGTTCTAACTTCTGACTTTTAGGCTTTTTTGAAGCTATATCATTTCTGTCATCTCAATATGAATGAGGATAACGTTAGGGATAGTGAGATGCTTGCTCCCTCCAGAACGCAGCATGTACGGTTGTTTAATAACCATTGTTAGGGTTACCTTAAACCTCAGATTTTCGTTGCCAATGACTTCTGCTGTTATTGTTGTGTACATCACCAATAAAAATCCTTGAATGCTGTATTATAACCCAAAAGGCATTTGTTATGATTTTATTTTTAATTTGAGTGTACTGCCTGCTCACATAAGACATTTAAAGAAAAGCACAGGTGTCATTGTCCTGGTATTATGCACGCAGGCTCACTGTCGATGTCATGGCTCACTGGGACACTTAAATAGAACAGAGCCACTGTTAATGTTATTACATGTCTAAATGTCTGCTGTTGGGAAAAGAAAGTCTATTTAAAAGAAAAAAAATTTGAAAGTTGCCCATGCCAGGCTGACTGCAGATCAGTCAAGACAAGACGAAATGTTTCCCTGCTGTCTGTGGACCTTCAGCTGTCTGCACATTGCAGTTTATGTTAGTTGAAGGATTCCAAAAAGCAGTCCATATAAATCCCTTTCTTTGAAATGTTTATTCTCTCTTGTAAAATTCAAAGAACATGTGCGAGGACAATCGCATGTTCAAAAGCATCAAAAAGCAAAAAAAGGTTTATGGTGTATGTGTTCTTACATCATCCAAACATGTGTTGTACAGTAGAGCCTCACAGTCGTCCGAGACTTTTGCACTGAACCCTGTCTCCTATAAAGTTACGTTCCATTCAACTAAACTGCATCTCGATTACGTTTCAAGTGGATTTTCAACCTGGATTACCAACGACACGTGCATGTTGTGAAACGTCGTAGTTTTAAACACATAAGATGAATTGGAACAAAACTACTTGGTTAGGTTTAAAAAAGATTGTGGTTTGGTTTAAAACAAGTTTGATTGTTATGTAAATTAAGTTTCGTGTGTCATTTAGGTACGTTACGAATGTTACATGCGTAAGTTAAAATAAGTCGGAGTTGACTTTTGGTTTCACAAAGGACACGAACAGCTGCCCCCTAGTTGAAAGTCCCCTTTTGTTTGACCCTTCTATCCAACCCAAACTCATCCATATGCAAACTGTATAACCGGATTAAGATTAGAAACAAATTTGTGATTTGTCAAAAACAATCCGGGACAAACTTTACTTGCATGTATTTGTATAGGAACATGATTTTAGGAGATAGGGCTGTTGTAATTCTACAAAGTGATCCACAATTTATTAAATAATGGCACATTGGATTGTAAAATATCACACATATGACTCGCTTTGCTTTTTAAAGACCCCCAGCGTGTAGTCTGTATCGACGACGTTTCATTGACGGGATAGTTCAGGTGCTGTTGGAGGTTCAGCCGGATGCCCCTTACTTTCAGCGGGATGTCCAAACCTTCCGCTTATTTAGTGTTGGCTTTTTAAACTCCTGTGGATTCATAGTATTTGCAAGGTGTAATTTCTGACAAATGGCCTGGAATATTCTTGAATTGATCAAAACAACAGAACAATCAAAATAAACAGCTGCAGGTGTTGTTTGTACACTTGGCAAATAGCTGTGAAATATGCTGCAAAAACAACCAACTGAGTTTAAGCCAGAGAGTTTGTTTATTTAGAGTTTATTTATTCAGTTCACAGAACATTGATGACGAAGCCAAGATCGCAATATGCCAAATTTTGGTACTCTTTGTCCAGAGGTGCATTATTTTCTTCAAAAAAACAATGATTTTACAGCTGATATCTTATTCATTTCAGTTGCCTTACTTATAATAAATCATTTGAAGAGTTACATTTGGACATCAGAGAATGACTCTGCATGTTGTGTAATTTGACAGTTATGTAGCAAAATCAATATCATGAACATAAACACATGATCTGTACAACGATCTCTGGATGTTAGTGAAAGTTGTTTTTTCCTGGGATTATTCTCTGGTCACAGGAACATTATCTTTTTTTTTCTTTGCACAGGAAAATGTAAATATAAATCAGTTTTATGGAAAACTGTCTGTGGTCCAGGTGGCCGTCGTCCCACACCGGTTCCTGAGTGAATCTGTTGCTTCAGACTGACAACATCCCCGTTGTTTCTGTTGTTTTTGCTGGATGATGAACTGCACTAATGCATCTGTGAGATCCCAGGTGTTCTGGTCTCCTCTTCACTCTTTGTATCTTAATACCGAGCCATGTTATGTGATCACTCCTGAATTTCCTTTTTATCCAACAAAATAACTGCAAAAGAAGGGAGTATATACGATTGTTCACCAGTGACTCATGGATTACTTTTCCATGTTGATGTTTCTGGTTCTCCCTTTCTGGCCAGCAGCATGGAGATGCTTTCCAACACCCTCACAAGCTACTCATTATCCAGTTGTCATGCTCAACGGTGCTAGGAATAAGCAATCACTGTTGCAACCGTAGATTGTAGAACGAATGTTCACATAGTAAGTGCGATGTCACTCTGACATAAAAACATGGACGCCTGCGGTAAAGAGTATATTTGGCTTTCCACGAGCACCAGAAACATAAATATGCACAAGTTTAACCAGCAGAACAGGATAACAACAGGACTAATCCGATTCAAAGTAAGAGAACTCGCTCTTCACAATGTGGAACATTTCAGCCCCTTTCAGGTAATTGTTTTGGTTTTTCGCTCTTATCACTGTTGTTCCAGCAGCTACACTGCCTGGTCAGCAGCAGCAGCAGACAGACACAGTTACAGCTGGTAAATCCAATGAAGCATTTAGCAGCTACAGATGTTGTTCTGGTGTTGGTGGAGGCCAAGACAGAGCTAAAAGAACTGTTTTTGTGATGTCACCCATAGGTTTCTAAAGAGCCAAAATAAAAGCACAAAGCGGGTGGCTTCAGCCGTCGCCATCTTGGTAGTGCCTGGTCTCCATCGATGACGTTCCACTTTCGGGACTTCAGGTTTCGTTCAGGTGCTGCTGGAAATTTGCAGATCTACCGTCGCTGCATCCCGAGCTTAGCACCGCCAAAGATAAATGTGATTGGTTTAAACAAATGCAAACAACCCAGAGCGTTGTGTGTGTGTGATGTAGCCAGAGCTTACTCCACAGCGCTGTGGAGATAAGTTTGGCAATGTGAGACAACTCACGCTTTTGCTTAAATTTTCAGCACCAGTTGCCGCTTGATGGAAATCTGGCTAATGAGATGTCGTTGCAGTTCCATTTGGTCACCATATGTGGTTGGTAATGGTCGCAGTTTACTTGAGGAGAGAATAATCTTCCGACCGACAGCAGGTTTAAATTGCAGTAAATTGCTCAGAATAGACGAGACAGGCTGTTACTGCACTGCTGCATGATGGAGAACCTCTGTACCAGATACACATGATACTGCTGTAGTGTGACTGTAGACCTTCTGTCCACAATAAAAGTTGCAGTTCCTACGGGGTCACGGTTGGTCTGTAATGCTCCAACAGGAAGTCCCACCTCCTCCTCCTTTTGTTTTAATGAAGCCCCTGGGAGGTTCTGGAAAGCCCTGGAACTGAATGCGGTCCATCCCGTCCAAACCGCCGCCTCCTCTTCAGTCCCCGCGAGCTTGGACCAAACCCTTCTCTGCCTCCTGCACACGGACCCGTCGCCACGGCAACTGCAAACAGGGCGGGACAGGGTCCTGCAAAAAAACAGGGCTATGATTTCAACAGATGTCACGACCAACAGGCAGCAGAGACGTTCGGCTGTGGTCGGTTTATAGCGTGACTCTGCGTGGATCTGATCCACAGGCAACACATTTTATATATTATCAGGGTTAGAGCTCCAGATTTGGGTCAACATTAATAGTAGCTGGCCAAAGGTGTCACAAAATAAAATTCAGGATATCAACACTACACTGTATAACAACTTATATAACCCTGTCGGCATGATAAAGGGGGTATTTGCATCCATACAGCATGCGTGTGTATCCTCCTATTGTCCCGGCCATGCGTCATGATGTCCCGTCTCCTGATTGGGCGAAGACTTTGGATTGTTCTGAACCACAGTCGGGGGAAATGCTTGGGAACTCCACTTCCCAGCGTGAGAGGAGACGAAGAGCAGAACGGTTCCCCGGAGGCGTAGTCGATGACCCCGCCGAGTGCAAAATATGCAGAGGTCACCGGATTCCTATTGGGCAAGAGCTAAATATGAGTGACACCGAGCAGCAATAACCCTTGACTTCAGAGCTGCTGGGGAGACACGCTATTTATTTGCAGGCAGAAAAATGTCAAGCAAACAGTTCAGGGTTTTCTTCAGTAGAAAACAATCTGGGATGTAAACTGGGGGAGAGAAGAATTTCAGCTCAATCAGAGCGGCAAGTAAAAACAAACAATAAAAGATGCGGTGGAGGAACGTTTTGTAGCTCTTCAGCCGTCTGTAGCTGGACATATTTATTAAAATAACTAATACATCGTCACGTATCCTCCACTTTTGGAGTTAGTTTACTTTTCTAAGTAGTGTAAAGTAAACTAAAAAAAAAGATCATCATTAGAATCATGATCACTATCACCACCATATGATTTACATAGTGTTACCAGTTGCTCTACAGAGTAAGAGTTTACAAATCAAATCTATGATCAATTTTTAAAACAAAGATGCTGTGCTAAAGATAAAACTATCCAACAGTATACTGTCTAAAAGTAGTTAGAATATGCCCCACTTTCACCATCTGTAACATTAAAGGACTGCTTACATGTTAAAGCATCGATAGAAATATTACAACAATATGATTTATCGAAGAATATAACTCTGAAAGGGACCACACTGTCCAGGTAGTTTAACTTTAAACACATCTTGATGTTAATAAATTTAAAGTGCGCCATGCCTGTCGATTAATAATAGATAGATAGATGAATAAATAAAGAAATACATGATCTCAGATGAGGATGTAATCCAACTTTATCCTGTTAGAAGACAAAAATGACACAGTGCAAACAGATGATTACGCATTCAAGTTTCAAGATAAATGAATATAAAGACTTTAATATTGTAATTCAGTCATGTAAATACCTAACAAGTCTACAACATCTTGGTAATCTTCCTTTGCATCTTGCAGGAGTTGAGACCATTTCACAACCTCACAGGATTATCTACAAACCTTTAGCACAATGCCAAAACTAAAGCTAACTTAAAAAAAAGGCTTTTTTATAGTTCCTGAAGAGTTGAGATAAAAGTTGTTTCACGTGTTTGGTGACATCTTAATTGAGGATTTTGTGCAATAATATTCATAATGGTTTTAAATTTAAGCAATGAGCTGATTGTGTATCTGGAGATAATTAAGAAGTTAACAATGAACCAGTTCTTTCATTTTGGATTGTATCCATGTTTGAATGAGAAATAAAAATCTGTGTCTGCATTAGGTGTTCTTACAGTCTTGTACATACACACACACACACACACACTCGCACACAAACACAATCACACATTGCCTACCAGTGGATGTCACTGTTCTACTGCTGCACACTGCACCTCCTGCAACCCCAGAAAGGGTGGTCGCAGCACCTTTAGGTGCTCAGCTCACAGTGTGGAGCTTCGGCAGCAGAGATGACAGATCACTGCCGCAACTTCAGAAAACAGCACAAGAATGTACAGCCGGTCATACAGGGAACCCCTGAGGGGTAGAACAAGAGCAGAGTGGGCAGGGAACACCATATTACGGCTGAATCCAAAGCAACACACAACGAAGCTTTAACACAGTTGTGTTAACAGTGATATTCAATTATAGTACACAGAATTAATTGAATTTCAATATTTTTGAGTTTGAGAAAATGCTAATTGAGCATGTCATTGGGTTTGGAAAGGCATCATATGTCAACATTTCTACCAAAGTCATTAAAGGATTGTGTCAATAATAATAAGAGCTTTTCAAATTTCTTGATTATTGACACGATCCATCAATCTTTTCAAATTTTACAATTAACATTAAATATTTTCCCATTGACTTTGAGTTTTTTGTGGTGAAAAATGACTTTTTTCAGCAGAGCGGCATGTTTTTAACCATCAAAGAGAAAAAGCATATCACAATCTGCCAAACCAGAAACTGATCCGATCCTGAATACTTTAAAACAAAGCACAAGGGAAGAAAGCTTAGGACGAGCCACTGAAGCCCACCCACCTATTAAATGTTAGCCAGCTACGTTCTCAGTATCTCTAAAATGTTAGTTGTCCAAATCTTACCTCTAGCTAATCATGATAAAAAAAAAAAAATACTAATAATATCTATGGGTTCTGTTTTGGAGAGAAAATCTGAAAGTTTGTGGAGTCACGTTTTTAGGCAAAAATACAATCTTTAGTATCCTAATCTGACTTCAGAAAGGTTAAATTGAAAATTAAATCCTGCAGACAGGCTACTTTCAGTTTTGTGTCAGCTGATATTCTGTGAGGTAACTTTAGCTCTATTGGTTTATTAATATAATTAAATTAGTGGTAGAAACACAGAAAAAAACACAAAAACTTCTTAACAAGACAAAAAGAAAAGCAAAAGAAATCCAGGTTGGTCTATAAAGGAGTAAAGGTTAAATCACAAACAAAACAGATACAAAAGAATTATTTATATATGTTTGATTAAAAAGTACAAATAATACTGTGGTTACGGATGATTTAATGAAGTTAAATGTAACGCTCCTCACACCCACGCAGGTGTTTCCAGTTACTCTCTGATCTGATCTGATCTGCTCAGGCTGAGATCATATGGAGGCCGTGTGCGAATAAGAATGATAAAGGTGTGAATTGTCCCGCCTAACAGGCTCAACAAAGCCAACAGGAAAGTGAGGGAGGTGTCAATCAAGCACAGTCCTGCACACACACTCTTTAAAAGAGATTTCAATCAGGTACAATAAGTGGAAACACCTGTGGCTGTGCAGGGCCGTGAATAAAACCCTGGTGGTCATTGGCCTCACAGACAGACAACATACAAATCAAGTGGTCTGCTGAAGACTTCTGCAGGGGTGACACGAAAGTTCACCAACAGTCGCCACAACTCCTCTACTTTCTGGGAATTATGATTTAATATTCAGGTCTGCTCGGATGAAGCTTGAACCAAAGCACAGACATCCCAAATTAAAACCAGATATAAGATAGTATGGTTATATATTACTGAACAGTTTCCCCAAATTTGTTGTGATGAGAAAGCAAGTGCTTGATTATGTTTAGAGGCAATGAAATGAGTGAATGAAACGATATGTTCACAGTATGTGTGGGAACTGTAACACCAGACTCTGAGTCTGGCGTTTTGCGTGCCGAGTCCTGTGTGTGGTTAAGTATAGGCACCAAAAGCACTTTGGTTAGCATAAGCTTGTGTTTTTGGTTAGAACAAGTTGTGTCTCAAGTCTCTGCAGACTCAGCAAAAGGGTGATGATGCCGTGGCCATTACGAGCAGATATTGTTTTGTAAGATTGGAGTTTTTGGCCTAAAAATAACTGAAATAGGCTGTCAGGTAACACTTTACTGGTATGTTCGGTATCTACATTTTGCAACTTGCCAGCTACGTTATTACCATTTCCTCACTGTGTGAATGCTGCACTCACAGTGTTGTGATCTGATTCTTCATTCTTCATAATTCTTTGGTCACCTCTAACTTCTGCATACGTTCAGTTACAAAATCCATTGAAATATCAAAATTATTAGCCTTTGATGAGACTTCTTGAAATTTCCCCCCACTATTTATACTGTTTAAAATATTAAGCTTTTTAAAAAAATTTTTTTTACTATAAGTCAAATGTCCAAATATTCTTCAGACTTCTTCCTCTTTGAAATGTTCCTCCTCCCGCATACTTTTACTTACAGACGGCATTGAAACTTGAAACTGTTCGCAAAACGCTCAACTATTAGAAAATGGTTTATCTCAGGCACGGATTTAGAATTCAGAGGCCCCTGGGCACAAAATCTTGGGGGCCCCCCACCTTCCCAGAACTCATGGCCCAAACTCACTCAGCATCTTCATTTTTAGAAACAGTAAAAGTAAAATAAAAAAAGCTAAAAGCTCTGGGTTTTGCTTCTCCAACTCCATTTCTTGTGATGTTGTGATGTTAACTGTGACAGCAAACGAGATCTATATCTATAAAACAAAAGACAAAATGGAAATTATCACAGAACAAAATCAACAGAATTTATTGCAATAAAGCAGACTAAAATCTATGAAATTACAGCCTAATAACATTACTAACAATAAAGTCATGTCGGTACAAATCAAACTAGCTTCCCACAGTAGAAAAACATCAATATTAGGAATTAGGAATATTACTCCTAAATAAATCCTCTCTGCTATCCTTCTCTTCTTCAGCTTTCCGTTTTGTGGCTCCAATGCTCCACCGTTTTTAACATATTGTTTGTTTTGTCGATGTCCTCTAGCTACTCTCTGTCTTTCACACTGTCCTCTACCGCCTGTCTTGCCACTAACACAGTTTCCGCGGTAACCTGAGTAGTAGTCATTAGACACAGCCAACACAGTCCCAAAACTGATCATGATGCTTTTTGTGTGCAACTAAATTATTGTTAACACACAAACACACACTAATTAAGTCCTTGAATTTAATTTAAAAATTGAATCTTCTTTTTATTTAAATGGATGAAGCCACACAGTTAGTGGGGACTAGGAGGCCCCCTAGAGGTTGGAGGACCCAATCACCCCGGTGGTAAATCCGGCCTTGGTTTAGCTTCATAATATGTTTTACAGTTTATGTGTTATCACTGTTTAGTGTTCCATTCACGCTTTTTCTGTGCTTGTAATGGAGTGTACTGTATATTGCATGACTTAGAGTGAGGATAAGAATTTAGCTTTTTAGCATTCAATAGCATTTTCTGCATGAAATCCATTTTCTATTTACAGTATGATAGAAAACGTAAACTGGGTGACAGTTCTCCAAAACATATTTTCGGCATATGAACATAATTTCTGGGACTGGTCTGCAAATTCAAACGCTATCACCAGCCCGCTGTGGTATAACTGCATGACGACGCTAAGCAAAAATCAAACTGATGGCGCTGAGTCTGAATTAAGTGTTAATGAGATTTACCAGCCCCAACACATTGACTTAACATTAGTCAGAAAAACAGACCGGTCCCCTGCACAGAAACCCAATGGAATAAATACTCTGGGAATCATCCAGAAAACTCCCAGGGACCTAAAGAGAGAAGGAAACCGTAAAATCATAAAAGGTTGACTTCACTCTTCTGAATGATTCACCTTATTGGAACAGCATGTTGAAGCTGGACCATCAGAGTGATGCAATATGGCCAGAGCTCCTCCAAAGCTATTGGACGGAGCCGGCAATGTTAAGTGTTGCGGAGCAGGAAGTTCAGCGTGCACGGGGAGTCTGGTTGGATGGTTGGTCGGCGGGAAATCCAATCAAACAAATAAATATCAGTAATGGTGCCGATCACCATTTTAGAAGTCTGGACTTGCTCCCCCACCTGGCACCCAGGCCCTCTCTCTTGGAGATGGCGGGGAGTGTGAAGGGGGCAAAGTGAAGGAGGGCGTTCACAAATTTAATCTTGAAAAAAAACGGGCTTAGTCCTGTGCCTGGCTGGAGCCAGTGCTGCTTTTGGTTTTTTGGCGGTTGTACCAGGTCCAGATCTAAATGAAGGTTTTAGTGTGGCGACCCCGGGCTGTTTGAGGTGTGGTCTGACTCAGTGCAAGGCCCTTTAAAGCATCAACACTCCTCTACTCAGGCTCCAATGTCTTCAAGCTGGAGGCGGAGGGGAACCATCACACCAGGCAGCTCCAACCGCCCCCCATTATAGATGATGATCTCACCCGGCTGTCCGCGGCCATTACAGACACAGAAAATGGCCACCTAAGAGCTGTACTGCCGGCTCAGTGTGTTAAATGACTCTATTAGAGTGGGAAAAGAGGCTTTTAAGACCCTGATTTTTACAACAATATCAGATGAGAGCTGTCATAGCTCTGAAAAATCAACTTTATAGAGAGACACACAGCTTGTTTTTGGCTTCCTGCAAATTGATATTTCTACTTTTCTCTACTTATCTGGCTGGATAAACCTTTCATTTACACAGCAAATACCCCCAAAATTGTACTGCAAGGTTTTTAATTAGAAGTCAAAAATGGCAGCTTGTAGACAAGTAAAAGAAGCAAAGTGCGATTAAAAAAGAAAAATATTCTCAATTTTAATGTTTAACTGCAAATAAAAATCTACACTTTGAAGAAGACAAACCTTTCTCACAATTTTAACAACTACATTTTTTTTCCTCTTATGCAAACAGCAAATAGTTGAATCTCGTTCAAATCCCAGGAGAGTAAACACACACATGGTTTTGTCCATCTCAGGCTGCATGAAGTGAGTATAAAAATAACAAATGCATTCAAGGCGGTCAACATTTTTCTTTATGCTTTCATGCTGACACTCCCTGTTCTCCTCATGTAATCAAGACGCAATCAGAGACAACATTTACTGTCTTACTTCATCGTATATCACTGCCATCCCACTATCGTTCATACAGACAATCTTCCTGACAACTGCTGTAAATCTGTGGCTGACGTCTGAAAGGAAACAAGCAGCGACGACAGTTTCCTTGCCGCCTGCAGATGTTCCTCTCAACACTGCAGCACTGTTACTTATTTATTTAGTTATTAGTCGCAGGATCAAACCAAGGAAACATGTCATTTATCTCTGAAGCTGATGTGCACGCTCACATATTCCAGAATAGTCACATTTTAAAGAATCCTAATTCAGAAGGGTTTGTTTTGTAATCAGTCAAATGTTGAAATTCTCTTTTGCTGCTGTCCAACAGTATTTCCTGTTTGTATATTTCCTGTGTATTTTCCGTTAAAATGTGTCTATTCAAGGAGAAGCAGATTACAGATAAACCTTTATCCTCAGACGCGTTACTTGTAGGCAATGGGTTAGGGTTGGCCATCTAATTTAGGAAATACAGGGTTTCTATTTCTAATCTTACTGTAGTTGGCTACATTTTTTATACATCATGAGAGAGGCTCAATGAGTGTTATACGCTCTGAAATGTTTCCACATTAGCAAAAAGAGAATTCAAATTTTAGAAAAAAAGAAGGAAAAAGTCTATTAATGATTACGCACACTGGGCCATTTTAAAGGCTCATATTATAGTCAGAGGCCCAGAGAGCAACATCAAAGCTTTCTGCTTTAAAGCATAAAAGACATCGGGGGCTGTTGAATTAAGGGAAGTGAGTGCACTGAGATTGGCAATGAAAGGTTATCATGTAGTTTGTCCAAGACTGAACATATTGTGCTATTATGCTGCAGTGAATATTTATTTAGTTACTTATTATGGTCATTAACGCTTCGACTTTACTTATCAGATGCTGTTTTATATGTGCAATGCCTACGGTCTCTCTGGGTTACACTTTACTTTAACCTCCTGTAAACAGTAAACACATGCATTAATACTATTAGGACATTTTCAGTGTTTATTAATATGCAATATTTGTTGACAATTATAACTAATCCTAACTAATCATGAAGCATAATTGATATTATCACAACTGTACTATTGCATTAACTGTTTATGCACCAGCCTTCACGTTCTAGTGCCCACAGGAGTTATAGCTGTTTAACACTGTTATCTGCTCACATACATTCTAGTGCATTATAAACCATTTATTAAATGTTTATATTCTGCGTGTTAATGCAACATGAAGGGACTTAAAGTAAAGTGTTGGCGTTTGTTTCATGTTTTGGGAACTTTTCAATACTCCTGTGACAAATTAAAGCCAAGGCCGCAGGACTTTTTTTGGTGGCATTATTGTTTTATTAAGCTCTATTACTGTTGTAAGAGTTTGACATCTCTGCAGAAAAACACAATCCAGTAGTGCATGTTGCTTATTCCCCCCCCCCCCCCCCCCCCAAAAAAAAAAACCCCACCAAAGCGTGCAGGAAATAACAGTGTAAACTGGATCTTCATGTGAGAAACAGCCTAAAGGGGTGGTTGCGTGTTGGTTTTGGTGACAGTGGCACTGAGCTGTGTTTGCTGTAACCCTTCCTGCCTGTGTGACTGACAGCCACAGGTTGAGCAGCAGGTCTACCTTCAGTTTCTGTCTACTGCGGTGAAAAACACGCCGGCCCGTCCTCGCCATCAGAAACACACAGACACCGGCGGCCTCTCCTCCCCACTGACTCCTCTTTCATGAGTTACACCTACTCGCCGATAAAACTTAATAAAACCGGGCATGTGGAGGACGACAAGTGCATGGTCAAAGGAAAGACAACACAAGGGTTAACAAAGATGCTCTTTTTAGCCCACTACTGTATAGGTAGAATTATGTCATTGATGGTCAGTGCAAAGTTATTCACAATATCTTCAAATTAGACCATTTTAAACGTATCCGAATGGATTCTATTCAATTCAGACTGGGAAAAGCTTCTGAAACAGCAATTACACCATTGAGGGACCCTGAAACTCTTCACTGAGTCTGAACTAAGGACAATTATTTTGGGGTTAGCCCTCTTAAAGGAACCACTAGTATTCAGGGTTTAAATAACCCAAATTAATTGAATCAAATGTGTAAAGAAAATAAAAAAGTAATTGATGGATGTTATGTGCCACTTAAAAATGACTGGGTGACCCCTTTTTTTCACAATAAATGTCCAGTTTTGGCCCCCTATTTGTAGCGTAAGCCACACAGACACATGCACACACAATTATTCACACAGTGGGATATTTTGCCTCATACAGCCCACGAGGGTCAAAGACTAGGATCGACTGAAAACACCCACCCCACAGGCCATCACTGCTGCGAGACCAGCGACAGAATTGGAAACACGTGTGTATTAATACCTGCTCAAGGCCCTGAGAAATATATAGCCTCGGCTAACCTGCTAATAGCCTTAATTTGTAAGGTAAACAGTAGAAGAGTTTGACACTCACTCACCTAAGGTGGCTTTCCTCTGCTGCGCTGCCTCTGCTGCGTTCGGAGGCTTTGGAGGGACTGGGGGTGGGGGTGGGGGGGGGGGGGGGCGGCAAAGTTACAGCTTGCCTCCACCATGATATCTGTTAAAGTCATTTTCTCTCAAAGAGGAATTAATTTCCTTTCTCAGGCGGCCCATAGCGCCTGTGGCACAGCCTGTCCCGTCCCCCCCGGATCACGAAAACGCTGCAACGGCTACACATTTATAATTTCTTTAACATTATATATTATATATTATATTGTTAAATCATTGATTTTAAATCCGAACTGTGTGCACTTTAAATCTGTGTTATACACACGGTGCATCATTGTGCGTGTGAATGCATATTTATCTTTTAAATTTGAAAGAAAATATGCATTAACAATACTTAAATTAAGTTATCTGTATAAATAAAATAAATAAGATATTTTAATCGCAAAGACAAAAAAAATGTCCTCATAATTTTACCTTTAAATCCCTTACAGATCATTTCTCATATTTTATGAGAGGGTCCAAATACATCTTTTAGTTTTATTTGACTTCTTAATAATAATAATAATAATAACAATAATAATAATAACAAAATGACAATGAAAATTAAAATAAATACAAACAAATAATAATAGTAAGTAATCTTACTTTTGATGATAATAATAATAATAATAATAATAATAATAATAATAATAATAATAATAATGGAAGCAGAAGTGAACACGACTCTCTTCTTTCACTCCCGGCTGTTTACAGCTTTTTTTTATTCCTACTTCACTTCTGAAAATTGACACTTTGATGGCCAAAATGATTTAGTGAGACACTGATGTGAGGACTGACAACGTGTGTTCAGTGGTAGGTGGAGGTGGAGGTTATAGAAGGTAGAAATATTTCATATCATACAAAGTCAAAATCCATTTCCGGGGCTTGATTCTGGTCACTGTCGAGGCTGCCTACATCATATTGTTTTCTGATTTTCAATGATGATAAAGGTTAGCACAACGTGTGGTTCCCTTTAAGTACTATGTCTCTTTAATGAATTGCTACAGTAATTAATGTTCATTTTAAAGGGGACGCTGTTTTGAAACAAAATGAGTTTGTTATTTCAACTTCGTGACCTCATATTAAAGGTCAAACTTGTGTCGGTTTATTTGAATTTGACGATGTGAGGTGTTTCATTTCAAAAAAAGAACCCCCACTCCTAAAAAATGATTGGTTGGATTAAATTAAAGTGTGGTTGTTTTTTAAGAGTAGTAGGTACCTTTCTTGGAGGATAAAGTGTACAGACTTGAAACTTTTTTGCCTTGCAGTGAATGTTTTTTAAGTTTCTGATGATTATTTCGTAATAAAACTTGTCCTTTAAAAGCGGCGGCGAGTCAAAGGCAGTATTTAACAACAACAGTATTTTCAAGGGTCATAACTGGCGTAGACCGGCTGACATGCTGAGTTAACCCCTGACACCTCGCCCACGTATCTCTCTCCAATCCCACACCACCCCTAATATCCCCCCCCCCCCCCCCCCCCCCCCCCCCCCCCCCCCCCCCCCCCCCCCCCCCCCCCCCCCCCCCAGCCCCACCCAAGAACCAAGGGCTGTTTTGTTGCAGGGGGAAAAAGATGGCCACCAGAGGTCAGATCCAAGTCCAAAATAAATTGCCTCTTTCCTGAGGCTCAGCCATTTTAATAGTACAGATTTATTGTGCTGTGCTTTTCGGAGGGTGATCATATGTATGTGGTCAGTAGCGCGTATGCAGTCTGTGACCCAGCCTCCCTCTCACGTTACATCCTATTTATAACATCCCCTCCGCCGGCTCCCCTCGTTCTGCAGTTCCTACAAACCACCTCCTGCTCCCAGCCTCGAGCTCCAGTCCCCTGCTCCTCCTGACATCTGAGAGGCTCTGCTGCAGCGTATCCTGGGCTAACTGTTTATCCTGTACAGCCTGGCAACTGGCCGCACGCTCCGGATTA
Source organism: Etheostoma cragini (assembly GCF_013103735.1). Classification (NCBI taxonomy): domain Eukaryota; kingdom Metazoa; phylum Chordata; class Actinopteri; order Perciformes; family Percidae; genus Etheostoma; species Etheostoma cragini. The sequence continues at coordinate 25,689,726 of NC_048412.1, read as the reverse complement.
CCACAGGACACCCATTTCAAAACACACTTTGCTTTCTGCTCTGACTAATCGAGAGTAGACTATTTGAATTTCTTTTTTAACTGGAGGCAAAAGTTTTGGGATAGTCACAGGAAAAAGAGAAAGCCTCTTGGATATGTGCTTGTGATTTTTATTTTTGTTTATTTTTGTGGGTGATTTAGAAACTTTTACTTTTACTTCTCACCTTTCCTGGAGGGCCGTGTGTGTTTACATGCGATGGATCACACACTGTTCGGCTGCCTGCGGAGCCCCCACGCCCCGGCGCAGGCCCTGCATCCCGCCTTCACCCAGTCCCCCCTGACTCTTCACGGACGCTCCGACCATGTCTCCTACCCTGACCTGGCCTCTTCATCCTCCTCGTCCTCCACCTCCTCCCCTTCTCCCTGCATCATCTCCAGCTACCCGGTCGACGACGGCCTGTTTCCCGGGCAGCACCACCACCACCACCACCCTCACCGCGGCCACCTGCCCTCCCAGCAGCATCACCACCCACCTCAGCACCATGCATCTTGGCATATCCCACAGATGCCGTCACCTGGCGGTAGCACACGCCACAACCTATGCCACCCGCACTCCCACTCATCTTCCCATGACAGCGTGACAACACCCCCAGACCTGGGCCACACTGGCGGGCCAAGTGTGTGCGCCAGCACCCCAAGTCTGGGCATCGGCAGCACCCCTACAGGGGCCTCCTGTGTGCCTGCCGACTTTGGCAGACAGACTCTGTCACCTGCTGAGGCGGAGAAGAGGAACGGCAAAAGGAAAAGTGACAGTTCAGGTAAGAGCCGCTGAGATCAGAGATCTTCTGACTTCAGTTTTTGAGCCACTACTCTCTAAATGGCAGAGATTTTATCCCTCAGATATTCCTTTTACATATATTATGAATAAATAAGCTGTGTGTGACAAATTGCACAACTAAAAACGTTATGTAATTCTGTGGAGACCTTTCCAATGTCTCTTTGCTCAGTCTTTTTGTTAGATAAATAGCAGGGTTTTAAGGAATTCCAAGCAAGAGCTCTAAAATTACACAAACATCTGAACGTGTCATTCTGAATCTTTCAACAGCTCATAAGTGTTGAGATTTGTGCAGCTCTGATAGGAAAACAAAGAAGTGTCTGAGAAGCAGTTTGTAGGTGTCGGCTGACACGCAGGGAGGCTGTTGCAGCGGGCGAAATGAACCATGGAGCAAAGGCCACATCGTAACTGTGTGGCCACATCTGACTACTGCCGTGTTTTGTTTAAAAATCACATCTGGTTTGTTGCGACGCTCTTTAGAGGGCAGAGAATGAGGCACACAGTAAAGAATTAATGTCATGGATTGTAAAAGACTACACCGGCGCCTCGTGCCACACCAAACAACCGTCAGACGCAGGCTTTTCAGCCTTTTTTCTTAGTCTAAATCTGGTAGTCACGTTTCCTGAAATAAAACAAAATGATTGCAAAGGTCCATTTCCAGTATCTGTGTAGTAATAAAATGTGATATTGATTTCATTGATTTATTTTATCTATAGAATAAACGCACATTTTTTATTATAAATTATTTTACAACCACAAGTAACCCCTAATTATGCCATGTTTACTTGTTGCTCTGAAATACAGATTTATAAAATGCATAAACAGTCAACAGTTGTACTGTATGTCCTGTACAGTGAAGTGTACCAGAGCTGTGAGCTTCAAGACCACTATCTTTGTTTTTAGGTAATTTGTGACCTTGTAAAAATTTGTGACTCCGCACTTTTAGGCGGGTGCTGGTGTTCTGATCACGACCTCTTAAAAGTAACTGAAAGTTATATAAAGTTTTTGAAGATAAACTGTAAAGTGTGAAGCTATATTAACGGCTTTACACTCTCCTTGAATTATATAACCTGTAAATTAATATTGTAGTCTACACACATGCAAACAACATAGAAACCCTTTTTTTAAAAAGTTTTGCACATGCATGAACAAGATTCCTTTTTTTTCGGACTGTACTTAAACAGGTAACATCTCCCTGATGACTTGCAGGACATTTACAACCTGCAGTCACCACAATAATCAATCACGGCGTGACAAACTGCCGGGGTCGGGTCGTGGGAGTTCTCGCAGGGAACGTGATATTAGTGAGAGTTCTAACTTTTCCAGGGAAAGCGTGCTCGCAGTTCTCTCTGTCCATTTGAGGATTGCAGGGCCCTCAGCGACGCTCCCGTCTTACCTTTTAAAGGCCTCTTTGTATGCACAGCGTACCACCTGCACTTGACCACTGACTGATATCCCTGCATGTGATTAGTTTTCGCTCAGGATGCTGGTGGTCGCCTCAGAGAGCGCCTATGCCCCCTGACGGGCCGGCTGTTGCTGCAGTTTACAGCCACAGTGTGTAAAATAATGAAGGACTGTCTGTAATTAATAGACAGTGTAACTGCACTGGAAACACGTATTTGTAATAATTCAGGTTATGATACCAAATACTGGAAAGCGCGGTTAAAATTTACATTACTAAGTGATTTAGCAGGAACTCCAGATGTCTTGGTTAAATTAACACCGCATATTCCAAAGTGGTGTAACACATCAAGACATTCAAGAGCTCTTTTTTGTTTGTTTTACAGTTCTGTCTGCGCTAAATGACAAATATATCTGATATTATCCTCATGCAAAACGTTGCAATTGTATATTTAAACCACAAATTCAACACACCACCTCGTATTTCCTTTCCTCCTTCGTCAAATCATTTGGAAACCGAGCCTCTGCCTCCAAATCCCATTTCCCCTGTAACAATACTTTACTGCATACTCATTACATATGTGCCGTGCATTCCCTCCACGCTAACACCAATCATGCTGATTATTGGGGCTAACTATGTTGCTGACTCAATCAGCTGTCTAAATATCACACCACTGCCAGTTGCATGGGATAGAGCCCCGATCAGGTTTCAACCATCTGGACCAGAAACTTGAGCGAAACCTGAATTGAGATACTGAACTAATAACAAAACTTGAGAGCTCATTTCCATGCTAGGTTTAGTTCAAATATGAAGCATCTCAACTTTGTTGTGCCTAATACTCGGTTGTGATTGTTTCCTTAAGGAAGGCCGCAGGGTGGGCTAATGAGATGACATGAAATGAGATCCTTGGTATTTTGGGTGTCTGGTTTCTGCGGAACCTGCTCATTTTTGTGGTCAAGCTGGAGACTTTTAGTCCTATAGCGTGTCGGTTGGTGCACTTTGGTTGAGCCCATGGGTTATATCTACAGAGACGAATGCTGTCGAGGGAGTGGTTGTCCTTTTAAAAAGTTACTAGGTTTTCACCGTGGAACAATAAAAGGTGCTTGAAGTCTTGTTTTGTTGAGGCAGTGTTGTAAAAAAGGAGGAGCGAGGTGCTGAAGGCCTCTCGCTGGCAGACACTTCTTTCCTAAAAGAAGCTTTAGAAAAACATTGCGGATGTGTCGGTGGATTTGACTTCATTCTTGTGTGTGCCGCTGCTATATTATTTTACCAAAGGAAAATAAAAGAATCACAACTTTCACTGAGGGAAAACAACTAACACGCAATTTTCCACCATGAGGGGAAGAAAAAAAACATTTCTTCCCTTCCATTCTTACTTTGTTAAAAAGAAGACATCATTTTTGACAGGGGCCCTTTTGCACAGAGCTCAGTTCATCTGGGCAACCCTAAATGACGTGTCCTGTCTGGCCGCGTGTATTTTTCTCATATTATTCCTCCTTTTTTGTGGAGAGATGAAAGTTTCAGCAGGGACCTAATTGCTGTGGTGTAGTGGCTGTGTCATAAAAGCCTGCCGCTCGTTTTAACTTCAGGCCTGCTGCTCCGAACGAGCAGGCTGTGTTATTCTTTTATTTCTCTCTACACAATGTCTGTGTTTACCAGAGAGAGAGAGAGAATGAGAGAAAGAGAGGATAAATACGACTTAAGGCCCGCTTCAATCAGCCACACTCTGTTTGGAGCACTCGGTTTGAAATTACAGGGAGGGAGTGAAAGGCAAGGTCAAGGGGGAGCCGGACACAGGCTGCAGGTCAAGCAGTGATCTGTTTCATTTCATAAAATTCATGTGGGAATTCTTGCAGTTTATATACGTGTGTGTCTTTGGCTCTAACATGGTGCAAGAGCCACACAAATACAACTTTTGGAGAGCAGTTTCAGTTTACCCCTCGTCTTCTTGTCAGCTTCTCAAGGGAGCCATTTTGGTCAGAAAAAACACACATTTAATTAGAAGGAAGATCCTCTTTCTGATAGAAAAACAGATCTTAGGTGAAGAGATAGTTGTTTCTCTGACGTGGCTTCAGGCTTCGCACCATTTGAGTCTGGCGCTGGGCTGCAGGACTATTTACAGTTTGGCTTGACGCAGGCCTGCTGGATTAACACACACTACGGAACAGGACCACAGATGAATTAGCATGCAATTGCTGCCTTCGAGTGCAATGTGCAACTGAGTCGCGTCCAACAGAGAAACCACAAGCTACTCACAATAGGAACGTTTAGGAGGGCAAAGTAACCATGCATACTTTACTTTGGAAAGTTTGTGGAAATAACAAAACTAAAAGTATTGCTCTGGGGTGAGAAGAGGAGATGACACGCTGGGGGTTCCTATTTTTATTCACTTTTTTTCATAGGCATTTACCACATTTTTGTGAAGGAGATGCATAATATGTTGCAAGTACCAGCCTTGTAATTGGTGGTCACACATTTATTTAAATGGTAACACATCAATAGATTAGAACTATTGACACATGTATTGTTATATAGGCATAGCTTTTTCTTTGCTTGCAATTTCCCAATTTAAAAAAATGATTGTACAAAATGTATTATTTTACTGCCGTTCTGACATATGCAGCGAAAATGTAAATCAGAACACACATAGCTAAAAAAGGAAATGAGGAGCAGCCTGTGAGTTTTAAAATAAAAAAAAAAAAACTAGGATATATATCATGGATCCTGCAAGCTGCTTTGTTCCATTTGCTTGGTTGTAGCAGCAGATTCCTTCAAGACAAATTAAACCCATGCTGGTAGTATAAGGGCCAGCCTATTGTAACAGCACAGCTGCCACAAAGTCAGACACACATGTGTGTAGTCGCCCGTGAGTCCTTCCAGCCACTTAAAGTGTTCATAAACAATGACTGAACAATAAAGTGTGATTGACAGCTTCCATTGTTTCTCTTACCTTGCCTCTTTTCTTCCCCTGCTGACTTGCACCTGCCACATGACATTTGCTTTAATTTTTTTTTTTTCTTTGCATATAAATCTGAGTGGAAACAGAAATCTGTGTGGTGCTTGGTTTCAGAGTCCCAAGACGGGAATTACAAGTCTGACGTGAGCAGCAAACCCAGGAAGGATAGGACGGCGTTCACCAAGGAGCAGATCCGAGAGCTGGAGGCCGAGTTTGCCCACCACAACTACCTAACCAGACTAAGGCGCTACGAGATCGCCGTCAACCTCGACCTCACTGAAAGACAAGTATGTTCCTACCCACCACAGCTTGTTTCCCCTGGGTTCAGATAATATGCCCCCCCCCCCCCATTAGCACATTAATGCCATGTTGTGAAAACAGAGGCGGCCTCGGGACGACAAGGAGGCTTTTCAGCTCGCTACTGTGTTTTTGTAATTTCGGTGCGAGGCCTATTGTGCTCCAGATGTGGCTGTGTGATGGGACTATCATATTCCAGATGTTCCTGTCTATTCTTTTTCAAACAGTCCACAGCCAAGTCAGTGAGAAAGGTTTGAGGAAGGGCTGTCTAGCAAGGCACTTCCTCCCTCCCACTACCCCTGTGCGCATAAATTGGTCTCTGAGCGTGGGCCGGTTGCTGTAAAATGCAGGCACATGAAATAAATAACAGGAGACAAATGGTTGTGGGAAGGAAACGGCTTACAGCCTGTTGTTCTCTGACACCCGTTTGGAAGCTGTAAGTCACACTTAGTTGACACCTTGCCAGTGATATTTGCAGTGTGATACAGTGGGGATTGAATGTAAAGAACAGACGGGAGTGAGAAACGCGTACAGAGCTTCAGCTGGTGCCACAGATGTAAATCACAACATAAGATCCCGAAAATATACATGCGTGAGCCTTAAAGATCATGTTTATGTAGATCTATGTATCATATGTCATGCTCAACAAAAGACTATACAGATTACATGAGTATAATATATGCAAGACAACAAAATGTGCTGATGACTGTTCTTACTGTGGACAGTTTTGATTAAAAAAAAGAAAAAAAAAGAACAGGCTCCATCCCATTTGGTACCAGGGCCCTGTTTTTCATTGTGCATGTTGGTTCTTACTGGGACATCTAAATGGAACAGAGCCATCATTTATGTTATTAGCTACACCTGCTTTTATGGCAATCACATACTATGTCTGCCATGAGAAAGGTCAACAGGCCTTAAATGTCTCAAAATAAAATCTGTGGTATCTAAGAAACTAAAACTAAAGCTTCTGCTGAAGCTTAGAATGTCAGTAATGTTGTCAGGACTTGGTTCAATTCCCACTCGGCCACCAATGCTAAAAAAAATGTTTAGTACTGTGGAAGGGGTTCCAGATAAAAGTGTCCATCTAAGGAATTCTTCCCAGTAAATAAAAATGTCCGCGAGTGTTTTTTGAGGGCCTCTCTAAGTAATGCGAGTTGTAAAGCAGCACAGTCACATTTAGGTTCTTACTCAATCTGAAAGCAACTGGAAACTTGTGACATGTAAAGTGATAAAAGTGTCAGAAATTGTGAAAGTAATCCTCTGGTTTTGCTTCATATTACAAAAGGTGTAAAAGAAGAGAAAAAAAATACATTGAAGGTCTCGTTCTAAATTCCCCCATGTCGGGCAAAACCCCATTTAACGCCACACAACCACCAAACACAGAGTTTGCCATCATAATTCCACTTCAGCCTTCTCCCAGACTGTTACAATTAATCTTTTTGTGCCTCGAAGCGGCATAAAATGTGCATGAAATTTCTTCGGCTCATGCAGCATTAGTGTGACCTCAGTTGTGTCAGGGAAAATATACAGCAGGAGATACTGAGGCAAATATTGGCAATAGAAATACTTGGCCACAGCACTTGATTTATGCTGCGTGAGCTGTTTGGAGAAATGTGATGGATGTTTTATGTGTTTGTGTGCCTTGACACCTGGAATATGTTCAAAGATGGGCAGCAGGGCCAAAACCTTTTGAATGTTTGAAGTTTACAAAAGCATAGGAAAGGAGCTTACATTTTCAGATGTGTAATAGAGCTCAAATTTAACCAAAACATCTTTTGACTAGAAATGAAATCACACCAATTCAGTGCTTGTAGTATTATTTTAAGCATGTATTTCATTTATATTACACATCACATATATAATTCATTATGAGTGATATGTTTCAAGCTCTAAATGCGAAAGAGACGAGCGGCCCTTTAGTGCTCCGTGAATGCTTAAGCAAGCCGTTTTGAATCGGGGGATCAGCAGTTTTTTGAACCAATCAAATGGATATAGCTCGACACTGAGGTCAGGACTCCTCGGTGCAAGGTGTTGTGATGAGTGTCACTGTAGGTGTAATGTCAAGTGGTGCAGGTAAAATGCTTGTGAGTGAGTCTGAATAAGTGTGTGTGTGTTTGCAGTTAAGCCTTGAGGATCATATGTTTGGTTTAGACATTAGAGCCTGGCATATATAAATGATCCTTTGCTGGACTCTCGCCCCTCTCTCCGACTCTCAGAAAAGGCTCGGAGGCTTGTAAAGAATCCAAAGTGATACTCAGCACAGCGTACGCCCCTGACGTTTAAGACAAACGTTTATGCTGTCAACTAACTTCCTGACCATGTGACCGCTAGGTCCCCTCGGAATGACACTCCCCAAAAATAAACCCACCCTGCCCTGCGTGACAGCGGTGCC